>NC_141147.1:103920187-104220641 GCF_053477565.2 Lygodium microphyllum
ATTCTCCTGTATGGGCAGGAGATAAACATCAATCTTAAGATAAGTTAAGAAAGTGTTTGATCTTATTTTATCTTGTCTTCGTGTCAGTGCCCTAAATTATGTAAAGGAACCTGTGACTAATAGGTTAATTAAGGAGGTTACTTTTATGTGTCAAACATAATGTGGGTAGGTAATTAGATAACTAAAACGACCCCCGAGGAAAGCATGGTGGATGTGACCAATGGGTCTATCCTATGGAAGGGTGGTCTCGGTTAGCCGAGAGCTTTCCTCAAAGGAAATGTTAATGACAAATGTTAGGAAAGGTCGGACGATGACCTTAGACAATGTTGGTTGAAATCCGGATTCATACCATTTTAAGGGACCGGAATGGGACTATGCCCTACGGGCAGAAAGGTCGAGCAATGCATCCCTCTCGTTTTCCATTCTCTTTGAACCAAGTGCGGTATGAGTCTGGGTCTAGTTGTATCTACTCAAAGTGGAGCGGCTTGGAGCCCCAAGAGGAACACCAAGGAAAAGGGAATTCTCTTGCAAGAAAATCTATCTTGTAACATCAACAATCTTTTTTATTCGGTTTTATATGATCACAATGAAGAAAAGAACACCAGGCACAACAAATCTTCATGCAGCATCATGTAGATCTCCCACGGATTTTATAGAATAAACCATATTCTTCAATATCTTCACAAAATCCATCAATATAACAAAGAAAGAAAAGGAATACACCATCTTTGAATGGAAATACATCACATAGTATTCATCTTCAATATCTTCATAGTCTTCTCTCTCAATCTCTCATATACAATCACTCTATTTTAATCGAATTAGCTATCTCTGACTCTCTCTCTCTCTCTCCATCAATAATACATCATATCCTCACTGCAATCTCTCATAATCACTCACAATAATCCTTCTTAGGTCATGGATATCCCTCCCAAGAGGTATGTCTGATATGAAGAGGCACCAAAGCCACTACAGTGTCCTTTCGTAGCTCACCACTGTCACTTCACTCCAGTCTTTACTTGAGTCTTCAGTAGCTACTTCTTTCATTTCTTTTAGCTCTTTTGCACTTGTATTCACCTCTTTCCAAGGCTAGAAAACTTTCCCAAGCTACACTCTCATCCATCAGAACACATACAGAAGCATACAGAAGGTCTACAGAGGCTCATCAGAAGCTCATCAGAGAGTTACAGAAAGTCAATAGAAAGCATCAGAACCACATAACTCATACCAAAACCATTCCAAACCATAAAAAATCACTCAATAATCTTTCAAACAATCTCAAATCCTTTCAAGCAATACTCCATCCCTCCTTACAGAGAGAAAACAGAACAAAACAGAAGCTATAAGGACCAATCAGAACATATCAGAACATCTTCAGAACTTCACATCTCTACTAATAAACATCATGAGCTTAATAAAACCATTCCAACCTATCCAAAACACTCTCAAACCACTTCCAAACCAATCAATCATCTCATAAAATCAACCATTCAACTCTCAAAAACAACAAAAATCAGCCAAAAAATAGGTCATTTCAGCACTCAACATATCCCCACACTTAATAAGGAAGCGTCCTCGCGACCCAGGAAAAAGGGAATACAAGTTCATTCAAGAGCTCAACTTTGATCTTCAATAAATCTTCAAAAACAGTCCATCCAACCACGACCCCAACTTATAACCTGTATCTGATATAAATAATACAACGAAAGGAAAACCCTTTATACATTAACACTTCTTATCAAACTGGAAATCACAACAAACTTATAAAGGATATAAGAGGTTTCTTCTTCTTCTGCATCAGCATCTTCAACTATCCAACTAGCAACACCATCACCACAATTCTCCAAAAATGTGGCTCGCACGAAAGCCAATCGAATAGGCAACCACCATGATCTTGTTACAGAAATTAACCCACAACATAAACACTAGACACAACACAACCATGTGAATGACTCCTCCAAAAAGAGAGATTTATCATTAAAAATCATCCACCATACATGGCAAAGGTATCAATGAAGATGATTCCTCTTGAAAGATTGGTGATTTCGAAAACGATCCATGGATAAAGATTCATCTACAAATGTCTTGGGAGGATTCTGAAAAAACTAAAGGCAGCACATCCTTTCCAACAGGACAAGGTATCTGCTAGGCAAACAGAGGGCATGAAAGTACAATACATCCAGTTGCTGGGAATCAATGCTCACATTGACATTCATGCACAACTTTGGAATAGGCTTTGAATCATTATGAGAATGCCTATGCATATACGCTAGGTACCAAGTAAAATGAGGAGCTAAGCGCACAGAAGGATCTACAGACTGAGAATATTGCCGAGAAAAATGTAGATAATTCTGATAAGCCTGACTAGCACTTATCCATTCTCCTGGGATCAATGGCCAATTGATTTGAGGTCCAGTAAGGGAATCATTTGAACTCCAGCCTCTTCTTCAAAGGATCTTCTGATCAAAGCCTGGATACCCACTAACCAACTGAGGAGGATTAGGAATAGAAGTATTAGGAGACGGAAGAGGGACTAATGAAAGAGGATGAAGTGATGGATAGGCAAAATCATAAAATGAGGAATGGATTAAAGATGGATTGACTGAAAATTGAGGAGATTCTGTTAAGAAAGGTGTTAAAAGATAAGGAGGAAAAGTTGATAGAATGTCAGGGGATGGGGAAGGACAAGGATCAGGAGGTAGAAAAACTCGATCTTCAATAAAAGAACAATGGGTAAAAATAGGAATTTGAGGAGATCCTTGAGGTTGGAAAAGAAGGGGTAAAATGACTTTTGGGTTAGATTGAAAAAGGGAAATATAAGCATCATACCTATGAGCCATTTGTTGATAATGAGTTAGGCATGGTAAGGATGGACCTAAAGCTGATCTACGATGATAGGCTTCAAAGAAAGAAGTATCAAATGGAGGTTGATTGGAAAGATAGGCTAAAAGATCCATCCTCAGTTGGTTAGTGTTTTGAGCATGAGCTGAAGCTTTGACCTGTCGGTGATTCAAAATGACAGAATCAACCATAGTGTGCCATGAAAACTCAGGACACTCAGCCACCTTTGAAGAATATCCCTGGAACATCTCATCAATCCTCAACTCCAAATGTCGGATATACAAAGAAGCTTGCAATACCACATCTCCGACATACCAAGCCAGATCTTCCTCATCGAGAATCAGTAAATCACCCCTCAAATACATATAGGACAGAAGCATCGTATCTGGAGTGATAGAGTCTTCAAAAACCATCCTTACTACTTTTATCAGCAAATCTGATGACTAGGCCCCACTCCATCCATCCTCTGGAATAGGTAAATCCATCGTGGAAAGCTTGATATAGAAGGCCAACTTCTATTGTTGATAATGGACAAAAAAGGAATGATCTGGTGGAACATATTCTTGATACTGCTCAAAAGAAGACCATAACAAATCCATACGAGATTGCAATCTTTCCACCTTGGCCTGGAATAAGGGACATAAGGTAGCCTGTCTTTGAAGAGCTGCCAAGTCTGCAGGGGATAAAAGAGAAACTGGCTGCACGGGACTCTGTGTATTAGACCGAGACTGAGCCAACTGATCTTTGAGTTGCTGGATTTGAGCATTGCTCTGGTCTAAGATAGCTGTGGTGGATTTCAACTTCTCTGCTTGGGCAACCTATCACCTCCGTTATCTCTTGACTCTCCTTCTGTAACTTATCCCTCTCCTCTGTTATAGCAACCACTTGAGACCTAGCTTCTGCCAACTCAGCTTTCAACTTAGAAATTTCAGCTTTCTGAGTATCTACAAGCTTAGTCTGTTGCTCCATTTGCATACAAAGGTCAGAGAATTTCTCCTGAGCAGAGGCTAACTCAGTAGTGGTCTTATTCAGTTTCTCCTTAGACTGTTGAACTTCATCATAAAATGAAGAATATAACTGTTGGATACAGGCAGTCATTGAAAGTTCAATAGAACTCTGGATATCCTTGCACAGGAACGGAATAGCATCTCCTGTTACCAGGTGGTGAACAGAAGGAATAGTAAGGTCGAGCATCCCATCTCTATGGGCTCTGAAAAGATTTGGCATCTGAAGGAATGCAGGCAAGCTGCTACAAGACTGGGCAAGAATTGTCACTGGAACTGGAGGAATAGGCATTGAATCAGCCACCCTCTTGAGGCATTTTCTCTGAATGACCAGGGGAAGAGGAGAATCATCATCCTCAATTATCACTTCATCATCTTCATTATGAGGTAGAGGAGGAACTTCTGGAGGATCAACTTTAGGTAAAGGAACTTCCTTTGTAGGGGCAGCATACAGCAAGAAGACATAGAGGAAGGACCCAAATGTAACATTAGTCACATTTCCTTGAGTAGCTCGGATAAAATGGTGATCCATCTTGGAGAGGAGGTAGGTACTCCAATCAATGGTTATGCCTTTCAAAATCATTTGTGAAGCTGTAAACAACTCCTTGGAAAGATAATGAGATGGGGATTTTGCAAGCATTAACCTGTCCTGAAGGAATTGGCATATCTGTTTCCATAAGGGATTGGAAATCATGGAAACACCACTCCTGACGTGGTAATGACCTTCTTCGGATCAAGAACATCTTAAGTTTGCTTCTGCAACAGCTTCAAAATATCATCATTGGTAAACAACTGTCTAGTAGCAGGGACAGACTCCCCACGATATGGTAGACCAAGAGCCTTGTCTAGACTCTTCGGTGTCAAAAGAACAGAAGTACCCCGGACTGGACCAGACCTCTTACTGTAAGAGGTTAGAAACTCGTCACAAAGGGAAGGATCATCTGGAACCAGTGGGAAAGAAAGCCTTACAAACTTGGACAAGCCCGCTTTAGCAACAATGTCCGAATCCAGTAACAAAGAATAATCATGAACAGCCAAAGGAACATATTGAATCGGGGGAGGAGTACGAGAGGGCGCCATTCAGATGGTTACATACACACACACCACAAACACATACAAACAAGGGAATGCCTGCAAAGCAATAGACAAAAACCAAGGATAAGATATCAACCAATATGGTAAAACGTGACTCGACCAACTATCCCCAAGCAAACCATAGCTTAGAAAAAATTTCGACATGACCTCTACATATATGCGACCGAAAGCTTCATGCTATGCAACATGCAAACACCCAAATCCCCGTATCAGGCAATAAAGAAAAAAACTACACACCGGACCCTTAACCGTAACAAAGAAACTGAACCAAAACATAACAACAACCCACACATATCAAGACCACAACTTTGATAATAAGGTTTGACCATGGAGACAACTCTGAAGACTTCGGGTACCCATCCCACGAAACGAGTTCATTAAAAAGGGAAAATAAGTGCAGTGAGGGGAAATTAATTTAATGAAAGGTTCATTTTATAAATTATTAAGAAATGGGTGAATTTTTATTAAGTGATAAACCTTATCAAGAAAACGACAGTTCCTTCTTGAAATTTTAATTACCAATTATTAGGTTAGAGCGGTGCATTAATCCGAATCCCGGACTTCGATACCCAGACTGGGTCTCTAAATGCAAATTCATTTATTAAAAATTAAGGTGATGTGGAGTGTTTTTTTTGCCAGCGCGTGCTCTTGTGACGGTTGGTTCATTTTAAATAAAAATATTAAAGTGCCTCTTAGGCGCACTTAGCGCGTGCTAAGTGAACGGCGGGTTAATTTTTATTATAAAATGGTGTGTTTAGCGCGAGCGCGCATGCCATGGTGGTGTTTAGGATTCATGTTAAAAATTAACCGTGAATTTTGGGGTAGCGAAAAAAATAAAAATATAAAAGGAAAAAATACCTGGTAGTGGGTGTATGCGTATGCAATGAATGCACACTTCTCAATCCCAAATGGAGGTCAACAATCCAAAAAGAACCAAGGTATCTGGATTTTTCTAAAATTTTTAGTTTATGTTTTGAATGATAGAGAATTTTGTATAAATTTAGGTGTTTAATGAAGTATTTTTACCATAAAATAATCATGGAATAAAATGACACATCATTTTTAGCTTTAAAAATCTTCCAAAAATAAGCAAAAATATTAATGGAAATTTTAGGAATTTTTTGGCAATTAAATTGGAATTTTTTACCATTTTAATGAAATTTTTTCTCATTTTGTGGGTATTTTTAAAAAGAATTTTTAATTTTAAAGCGGTCTGAATTTTTTTTCTTGAAAATTTTAGTTTAAAAAATGGCAATTTACTGCAGAAATATTGGAAAATTGTTAAGATTTTTTTGTAATTTTTTTTGAATTTGAAGTGTTTTTTTAATGATTTTTGTTTAATTTTTCAATGTATTTTGAAGGTTTTCGGGTATTGGAATTAAAAAATCCGGGAATATACCCAGAAATAGACTGCGTGGCAGCTGCGTGTGAACAGCCGGCTGCACACCAGCTCACGGACCAGCTAACGCACGTCCCCGCGTGTGAACATCCGCGAACAGACTCCCGCACACACACACGAGCAATCAAACTCTCACGAACAGCCACGCGTGCGTACTCACACCTTTGCGGGTGATAGTGGACTGAGAATGGTAGCTGCGGGTTTCTGCATGGGGCAGGTTTCGGTGGGTTGCCGCTTGTGTCTCGGGTGTGGTTTCCACGAGTGGGACTGGGGGCTTATGAGGGGGTTTTCTGCGGCGGGGGGGAATAGGGGCTTAGGAGGAGATTGCTGCGGTTCTGCGGGTGGGATAGTGGGCTTGGAAGGGGTGTGTGTGTGTGGTTGGCCTGGGGGGGGGGGGGGGGGAAGGGGGCTTGGAGGGTGGTTGAGTGTGTGTGGTGTGACTTTGGGGGGGAAGGGGGGCTTATGTGGGGGTGGGGGGGTTTGGTGTGCTTTGGGGGGGAAGGGGGGCTTGTGTGGGGGTAGGGTGTGTTGGGCACGTGGAGGACAGGGCGGCAGGGGTGCAGCGTGGCAGGACGAAGGCGGTGGCGAACGGCGAACGAGGAGGACGCAGCGCGGCGGCGGGGGCGCAGGGCCGTCAGAGGCCACGAGCAGAGGTATCGGCGGCGGGGAGGAGGTGGGGAGGTCCACGGGGCAAGGCGCCGAGGTGGGGAGGCCCAGGTCTCCACGGGGCGTGGGTAGGGGTGAAGAGGGAGGGGCAGATGGCAGCGTGAGGGAGGAGAGAAGGAGGAGAAGAGGAGGAGGAGGGGAAGGAAAGGAGGAGGAGATGGAGGTGGAGATGGAGGAGTAGGAATGGAGAGGGAGATGGAGGTGAAAATGCGGGGGAAGTAGGCACGCAGGGGAAGGGAGAGGGAGAGAGGTGGTTGGGGGGGCGAAGGGGTCGGGGAGAGAGAAAGGTGGGGTTGGGGGGGTGAAAGGGTGTGGGGGGGTGCCTAGAGGGGAATGGGCGGGGTGCCCATAAAAGAAAGGCGTACCCCCGTCCCGCGTGCGTGCGCGGGGAGGGGTAAAAAAATTTGCCGTGATGGGATCGAAATAGCGTTGGGATGGTAGTATGGGGCATGCGGACGCGATCGGGGCACGTGGAGACGTGAGAAATTGAAAACCGGCGCGTTCACGTGCGGAACGAGTCACGCGAAAACACGAAAAAAGAAAGAAAAATGAATATCTCCCAATCCGGTCATCAAAATGAAATATCGTAAAAACAAAAAGTGGGTAGGACGGTAGGGGGAAGACAGGGAAAAAACGCAATGGGGGTTCCGGGGGAAAGACAGGGCGTTCACATGCAAAAAACTCAAAAACGGGTCCAAAAACGCAAATGAAAATTAATAGCGAAAGATCCGTGCATTGGAACGAAGTGCAGGAAAAAGGAAAAATGTGCAAAAAGATGTGCCCGACAATCCTATAACATCAAAACATAGTTCCGACTAAGATAAGATGCGTTCACGTGGAAAAAACCCAAAAAATAGACCCGAAAATAGAATCAGAAATTAATATTAGACAAATTGCTAGCCGGAATGACATGCAATAAAAAGGAAAAATGTCTGCAGGAAGGGGTGGCATAGGTTTGTTACGTTAAAACGCAGTTTCGGCAGAAGTAGGAGGGGGTCACATGTAAAAAATACCAAAAATACACCCGAAAACACATTTAAAAATTAATAATTAAAAATCCAGAAGTCAAAAAAGGGTGGAGGAAAAAGGAAAAAGGTAGGGAAGGGGTGATGGACACGGGTGTCAAATCAAATTGGAATTATGATGCAAACAGGGCAGGTTCACATGGAAAAATGTCAAAAAGACGCACGAAAAAGTCTTAAAAAACTACAAAATTAATATTGGACAAACCTGCATCAAAATGACACGGAGTAAAAAGAAAAAATGTGAGGGGGAAAGTGTTGTCAGGGCTATGGCATCAGATCACGATTCTGAAGCAAGCAAAGCGCGTTCACATGGAAAACTGACCAATGTACGCAAAAGGCTTCAAAAATTAATAACTCGAGAACCGGGCACCGGAACATGGATAGGTAAAAAGGAAAAATGGTCAGTTCAAAGGGATGAACATGACTATAAGGTTGGATGTGGATTTTGGTGAACGTAGGGTGCGTGCACTTGGCAGGACCGCAAAATCAGGGAATGAAGAAAAACTGCAAGGGAACAGCCTCGAGCGTAGGTGAAAAATGGGCGAGTGGGTGGGAAGGGACCCCATCAGGGTAAAAGCAAGTCATAGCATAGAGGCATTAGCAGGTTGAGACATATGCAAAGGGGTATGCAATGTAGACACGCAGGGACGCGTCCCCACACTTAAGACCTTAATGGATAGGGTGAACCGAGCAACAGGGACCTAGGACCACATAACAGACCATCCGCTAACGTCCCCACACTTAAAACATGAACATCACAGAGAAACAGAAGGTGTAGGGTTAGAAAAACTTGGCCCATGTTGTCGAGCATCAAGGTTGACTGTCGATGGCACGTCCACTATCGTTGTCGGCTGCTGCTGCAGGAGGTACCAAGGTATCTTCACAGCATACGTCCTTCGTGGCAAGGACCACGCGGCAGAACCCAGGGAGGTAGCTGGTTGAACGAATCGCAGGAAATTCGTTGATGGCGAGGGATATTGCACTCAACTCACAATCACTCAAATGGAATGAAAGAACATTCACTCGCCCCATGACTAATATCACTCGAGGAATAATGATTGAAACCCATAACTCATACCCGGTTTAGAAATCAACAGGGAAGATAGTGCAGAGGGACTATGCCAGGGTGCACAGTTGATGGTGCATTAGTGCGTCCAACCCGTCTGGCATAAGTGCAAGGAGGAAGGCAAGGGAGCCTTACAGTGCAGTGTACAGAACAGGGTGACGTGTCCTGTGATGACGGTAGAGACCCACCCCGGGGTGCATAGGGAAACGGGAACATACCTGACTCCAAGTGTCGTAACGTCCCTCAATCTCACCTCTCGGTAATTGATTGAAGAAACTCCAGTCACACTCAGCCCACCCTCTGTCTCACGCTCTGCTGATAGATACAGGAGGGCAGCCCTTTCCTAAAACCCATTGATGTAATCCTCACGGTCACTTGTGCAAAGGTTGTATGCCTTGTGCGCATTTGATGGTGCAACTGTGCATCCCGCCCCGTGCCGGCATACGGTGCGAGAAGGAAGGCCAGGAAGCCTTATAGTACAGTGCACAAAAACAAATTGTGCTTTGTGCATTGAGAGGCCCATCCCGTGTGTGCAACACTTCATTCACACTTCTCACCTCTCATTTGATTTGAAGGGAAAAAACTGGTCACTCACCCCACCCTCTGTCTCACACTTTGTTGATAGTTACAGAGGGCAACCATACTCACTTCCCCATCTGGTTAGGATGAAAGCTCACATCACTCAAGGAGTTGGCGATGAAGATCGTGTCGTCAATTGTTGAAGAGGCGTACCGAGGGATATAGCCATCCAATCGAACGTTGTGTTGGATAGGAACATGGCGTCAGCTAGAGGACAGTTAGATGCTCTGCAGAGAGACACAGGACACAGCGTACCAAGGGAGGCAGCTTCGGAACTGGATCCTAGGGATATCAATTGATGAATCCACTTCCTGGACTGCTGGGTGTTTGCCACCTTTTCCACAGCCAGCTTCTCACCCAAGGGTGTTGACCACCTTTTCTTGGAGCGAGGCCTGCTATGATAGGGAATTGCTTCCTTTTCTCCCATAACAGTTTTTTTTTTTGTTTTCCTATTCTCTTTGTTTGTTTTTCTTTTCTTTCTTGTTTTCTTGTTTTCTTGTTTTTTTTTCCATTTTTTCTCCTACTCCTGAGGGTGTTTCCACATTTTCTCGAAGAATAGGTCGGCATGACAGGGACCTAAGTCCTTTTCTCCCATGACCAATTTTTTTTTTCTTTTTTCTCTTTTTTTTTTCTTCGAATTAAGCAAGGGAATGGTAGGAATACCACTTGTCAGAACCCACCTCGCCACTGCCGCTAGTGGAAAATAGAGGATAAGAGATCAGAGCTGGAAGATGGGGTTGAGGAGACAGAGGGTTGCCTCCACCTCATCAGGAGTGGCTGAAGAACGTCTATCAGAAGTAGCATCATAAGAGTGATAGTGCCACGCCAACAAGGGAAAGGATCGGGTAACCGTGATTGTCAGGATCCCCAAGGAGGGAAGTACTTCTTCAGGCGATATCCATTGATCGTCAGGAAGGGATCATCAGAGGCATCAACGGTCTGCACTTGGACAGAGCCATTAGGATTGACAGCAAGTACCTTATATGGGCCCATCCACCGCTGTTGAAGCTTGCCAGGAAACTTGCCAAATCGTGAATCATAGGCTAGGACCAAATCACCTTCTTTGAACTCCTTGTGCTTGATGAAGCTGTCATGGTAAGCCTTCCGTCGAGCTTGCGTGGCTTCCATGCACTGTAGAGCCATCCTGCGAGTTTCATCCAAGCATTCCAGGTACAGGAGATGGCGTTGCAGTGAATCATCGTCCCCCAAACGCTCTTTGATAGCCACTCTCAAAGAGGGAAATTCCAGTTCAACAGGGAAAACAACTTCTGTACCATACACCAGCTGAAAGGGTGTCTGTCCTGTTGCTACTTTATAGGAGGTTCTGTACGCCCAGAGGGCCTCTGTAAGTCGATCATCCCAGTCACGATGATGTGCGGCAATTATTCTTGTCAGGATCGAGCAGAGGATTCGATTGGTGACTTCGACTTGGCCGTTGGCTCTGGGGTAGTAAGGAGTGGACTTGCGATGGCGGATCTTATACAGCTCTGTCAACTCTTCCATGACTTTATTAATGAAATGTGTGCCTCTGTCACTTACCAGCTCTAGGGGACTGCCAAAATGGGTGATGATATTCTTGTACATGAACAGGGCCACGCTGTTACCATCGTCTCGCTTTAGGGCTTTAGCTTCACACCACTTTGTGACATAATCCGTACATACCTGGATGTATCTATTATGCTTCCTTCTGGTAGGAGGATCGATTGGGCCTATGAAGTCGATGCCCCACTTCTCAAACGGCTTCAAAGGAAGAATAGGTTGCAATGGCATGGCACTTGTCTTGGTGGGTTTTCCCATTCCCTGACAAGCATCACATCTTTTACAGTAATCATAGGCATCCTTGTGAATGGTAGGCCACCAGTATCCTGCTAGCAAAGCCTTCCTGGCTGTGGCTTCTCCTGCAAAGTGGCCTCCACATGGCTCGTCATGGCAAGCCTTTAGAACAATCCCAATCTCATCTCTTGCAACACATCTTCTGAGCACTTCATCTTTGCCTTTCTTGTACAGTGCTCCACATAACAGGGTGTAGGGGGCCGATTCTAACATAAGCTTCTTCCTTTCCCAACTAGAAATGCCAGGAGGGTACTGTTGGGTTGCCAACAGATTGGCGATGTCTGCATACTAGGGGGTTACAGTTTCTACTAGGAATAGGGAAGCATCAGGGAGGTCTGGATCATCCTGCTCCTCGTCTGCAATTTGTGGGATACGCGATAGATGATCAGCCATAACATGGGAACGACCAGGTTTGGTAATTACCTCAAAGTCGAACTCTTGGAATAGAAGGAGCCATCTCATCATTCATCCTTTCACGTCTGCTTTGTTCATCAGGAAGGACAGGGCCTAGTGATCCACATAAAATTTAAAGTGGGTAGACAGCAGATAGTGGCAAAACTTCTCTACGGCAAACACCATTGCCAAGCACTCCAGCTCTGTCACTATGTAGTTCCGTTCTCTATTCGTGATTTTTCGGCTTGCATAATAGATCGGTTGATCCAGCTTCGAGGAGCCCTTCTGGCAGAGAACTGCGCCTAAGCCTTCAATAGATGCATCAGTGTGTACATGGAACTCTTTCGTCCAGTCAGGAGGTTGCAAAATGGGTGCCCCAATCAGACACTATTTCAGAGTGTTGAAGGCTTTGTCACATTTTTCTGTCCAAACAAACTCTGCATATTTCCTCAAAATCTTATGCAAGGAGGTTGGCTTTGTTGCAAAATGGGCTATGAACCTTCTGTAATAACCCACGTGGCCTAGGAATCCCCTCAACTGTTTGAGGTTGGTGGGTGCTGTCAGAGCTGTAATCTTTTCAATCTTTGTAGGGTCCGTTGATATCCCTTGTGCAGAGACAATGCGGCCCAACAGAACTCCAGAAGAGACCCCAAAGATGCATTTTTCGGGGTTGAGGAAAATTCCATACTCCCGGCATCGGTCAAAACATTGTTCCAAATGTCCCCAGTGTTCACGGATCAAACTATAGACACAGAAGTCATCCAAATATACCTCAATAAAGTCGTGTAGATGATTTTGGAATGCGGCCATCATGACTCACTGGAAAGTAGCAGGGGCATTACAGAGCCCAAACATCATCACTCAGTAAGCGTAGGTCCCCCATTCTGTGGTGAAGGTTGTTTTGGATTGGTCTTCTTCTGCTATCTGCACTTGGTTGTATCCACTGAACCCATCCAGAAGGGAATAAAGCTCATGTCCTGCCACCCACTATGTCCAATAGTTGGTCTGTGAAAGGAATCGGAAAGTGATCCTTCTTCGTCTTGGAATTCAACTTGCAGAAATCCACACATATACAAAGCTTGCCATTCTTCTTGGGTACAACCACGATGGGTGAGACCCATTCACTATTTGCCACTGGATAGATGAACTCGGCTTCCAGAAGCTTCAGTAGCTCTGCTTTCACCAATGTGGAATAATTTGGGTTCATTCGCCTCTGTCATTGCCGTACTGGCTTGGCATCAGGCTCCAAGTCAATATGATGCTGACATATTGTGGGATCAATCCCCTTTAGGTCTTTGTAGGACCACGGAAACACGTCCAAATTCTCTTTCAACAAGTTGTACAAAGTTGACAACTCCTCTTCTGGTAGGCTGCTACCCACCTTCAAGTGGCATTTAGTGCCATCTGCATCCGCAAAAGTTAACTGCCTTTCACCTTTTACTTCACGGATGAAGGTCCCACGGACTGCTTTTGGATACAGATCTGACTCCTTCAAGGGGATGGTGTCCTCTTCTGATGTTCCACTTGAACCATCTTCTTCTTTTGGTGGAGACTTGGGTTGCTCCTTGAGATGTTGAAATAGGATTAGAGCCGTGTCGAGTTTGGTTTCACGATTAATTACCTCTTGGCTTGAAGACTCATCTTCTGATGACACGTCCAAGAACGTCATATAACAGGGACCCTCTGATTTCTGTTGGGTTTGTGGGACTGGTGCTTGTTGGCACAGTGCATCATCATTATCTTTTCTTGGCAAAGGTGGGTGAGGGCGACATGAGCCACTACTGAAAGATGGCTTGGTCTTCTTTAACCATTTCTTATGAAGATTTTGCATATGAGAAGATCCATTTTCCAGACCAAATGGTATCATCGCCATTCTGTCCCACAGCATGAGCTCGTCTGCTTTTGATGCTTCTGGAACTTCTTCTTCATATATATCCTCTTTGGGTGGGATAGACTCTTCCATCTTGCTTTCATAACCTTCTTCTTCCATATCATCTCCATCCTCTTCTGTCTCTGTCTCTGTCTCTGGCTCTGGCTCTAGCTCTGGCTTTGGCTCTGTCTATGTCTCTGTCTCTGTAGGAGCTCTTTAAGAGAAGAACATGTTCTCTGTTTCATCTGCTGCCTCTGTCTCTAGCTTTGGTCTGGCTATGTAACAGGGAGAGCAGTACATCCATGCTTCTATCTCACTGTCAGAAGTGATTTCGGAAAGCATTCCTAGTTCAAGCAGGAAGTATTCTCCCATTGACAGGGACTTTGCATCATTTGGGAGTTGGCTTACAGTATCCACTGTTAAGGAACGTGCCACTGTTTTCTTAGGAAGGATCTATTTGACAGGATCTTCGTCTTGCTGATGTTCCATCTGTAACCTCATTGGGGGAGTCAGAAGATAATTCCAAGGAGGTGGATCCATGTCTTTTTTGAGAACCATATAGCTTCAGCACCACTTTGTTAGGTCCTCTACCCAAGGTCAAGGTTCCTTTGAACCAATCTGTCCTTGCTCTGGCTTCAAAAAGCCATGGTTTGCCCAGTAATAGGGGGTAGGATGTACCATAAGAGTTTGGCTTCACCACCAGATAGGTTAGCCAATAATCTTTTCCGGCCACTGTAGTCTTCACATATGGAAGAATGCCCAAAGGCTTGATTCTGCTCTGATCTGCCAGTCTGATGAGCCATTGGGTTGGTTGCACACCTTGTAGGCCTAGATCCTTCATTGTCACATCCATCATAATGTTCACTGATGACCCACCATCAATCAGTGCATTTGCAATAAAGCAGCCTTCTATCCACACGCCAGTCTCTGGGGTACCCGGATCTAGGAAGGCGTTAGCCACGTCCATTTCTTTTACAGGCTCTGGAGCTTTGTCGGACTTTGTTGTTGTTGAGGGAGCAATCCTTAATCCATGTCTTCTTGTCTGTATACTTTTGAACCTTTTTCGGCAACTGGGAGACAACATCAATAATTGTCGGAATGTGAGGTTTGGTTTAAAGGTATCTAGATCTCTGACCAGATCGTATTCCTTAATAGGATCCACTGGCTTCTCTAACCGGTTAGGGAATGGGGCAACACCCATTTTCATTTTCCATTTTTCTTCCAACAGGGGCATCAGGGAAACTTCTTCTGCCACTTGTGGCACTTTCTCCTCTTCGATCTCCTGGACCTCTGGTCCTGTCTCTGGAACTGTCTCTGTGACTCTCTGTGGCACTGTAGTGCTCTGTACGGCACTGTCAGGCTCTGTTCTGTTCTGTTCTTCTGGTGGAAGATTGAACTTTACTGTTCTGGAAGGAGGATTATTTTCTTTCTGGATAGGTGGTTCCTTCTTCTTTGCACGAGTGATGGCAGCAACTTCCAATTCCACTAAATTGGAGGTAGGGTCTTGGGCCTTGGCCGGACTATTAGTAGCACTGTTTTTCACTGGGACTGAGCTTGGATAGTCTTTTGCAGTGTGGCCTTCTCCTTTGCATTGACTGCATAAGGGCTTATAATCCACTAACCTTCTGGGATTTGGACAACTTGGTGAAATGTGTCCCTTTTCTCCGCATCTGTAACACTCCACTTCTGACCTCTGACCACCGCCAGACTGTCTTCCTCTGTAACTTTGAGAGGGAAATCTTCTGGGTCCGAAATTAGGACCAAACTCTCTAGGCTTTGGCTCAATATCCTGTGTTGTCATTTTGGATTCCAGCAAGTTGAATCTTGCATCTTCTTCCTTCCTTCTCCTATCATGTGTCTCCTTCAGAGAGCAAATATCCTCGGTATGGTTCTTTCGTAAACAGTAGGAACAGAAAGCTCCAGAGATGGTTGGTTTTCGTGTACATTCAGTAGCTAAATGGCCTGCTTGATGACACTTACCACACCAAGTATTTGACCGCATCACATCTCTTCTTGCTCCTACCACATTGGATATGCTAACGGTATTCACTTTCAACGTTTGTAGCTACTCTGTAATCACATCCATCAACTCCTTTTTGATATTTGTAACTGAATTGGATAAATAATCCTTCAAGCTTTCTCCTCTTGAGGCACTACCAGTAGGGTTTTGAGGAGTCTCTGTAATCACTGCATAAACAGGTTGGGCTGGCGTAGAGGGATCTCTGTTCTGATTCTGATTCAGATCTCCTGTTTGAATTGTTGGCTGTTGGCTCCAGTTGGTAGGGTTCCACTGTTGATGCTGATTTGGCATTGAGAAAATTGGTTGGGACCATTGTTGTTGTGGTTGAACCATCATTTGAGGCATGGTTTGTGGCCACTGTGGATTTGGTGCACTGTATTGTGATACTGGGGGTATCTGTTGGTAGGGGTAGGGGACTGTCCTTGGGATTGCATTTGGTGGGTACATCATTCTTGGCATCAGAGGAGATATGACTCCTCTTCTTGGATTCATCGCCAATCTAGCTTCCACTTCATTGTATAGTCTTGCACCTTCCGTTGCAGCTTGCAATGTGGCTGGTCTTTGCATCTCCACAAACTTACGAACTTGTGGTTGTAATCCTCTGAGAAACACCCCCTTCTGAATGCCATCATCTAGATTATGGTTAGTCCATCTCTTCAGGATGGATTCCATTTGTGAGACATAAGCTTCTACTCTTTCTCCAGAGGACTGACTTAGGTTCATATATTCCTCTCGCATCCGCTCTTCAAAACCTTCACGCTTGAATTTAGTGAGGAAGGCCAACTTCAGGTCGTCCCATGTGCCAAAAGTTCCTGCTACTTGTCTCTCATACCATTGAAATGCCGCACCCTTGAAAGTGGCGGGGAATATTGCTAACCAATGCTCAGGGGTTCTGGCATTGTTAGCCACACATGCTACCATAAACTCTACTACATGAAGATCGGGGTCTTCATTGTACTCTCCCTTAAAAACTGGCAATGGAACTGCATTCGCTGGCCTGTTATCAATATTTCTAGGATGGATCTAGCTTGGAAGTGGACTTCCAGCAGGAGGAGGAAGGGCTTGATGTGCCATTGGGACTTCTATAAAGAGTTCAGCAAGGGCGTTAAAGGTGGCTTCTGTTGCGAGCTCGTTCTCGGCTTTGATTTTTGCTTTCTCTCTTCTCACATACCTCTAGACTCATTCTAATGCTTGTCTCTTTATTGCGTCATTCATGAGGGGGTTGGATCTACTCTGTTGTTAGTGCTCCACAGAGGGATAACAGATGGTTTCAGTCTATAGAGGACTGTCTTGCCAACATTTCTTCTACTTCTTCCTTTTCAACGTCTTTGAATTCTGCTTTCATACCACTGCACAGAGGAAGGTATTCGGTTCTGAAGATGTCAAAATGCATACGTCTGAGCATTGTGGTGGTGCCATCATCATAGTAATGCCAGCTTCTGATGGTCTCAACAGTGTATGTTGTGAAAAACACTCTGTCTACCAACTTCCAGTGGGTTGCCAATTGGACAAACAGAAGATTATCAGAACACCAAGCATCCCACGTATCTTGCTATTGAGCAACCACGAACAAATTCCAACTCTTTTCCTTCTTGTCTTTGTGAACCTCTACAGACCAAGACTCCTGAAGCTTCTTCACAATCTCCCACTTGATGATGTTTGGAAACTTCTCAATGAATGCCAAATCTTCCATAGATGGTCATTCTCTCTGTCTTTGCTCTTCAGTTTGTTCCCAAACAGTTTGCCACCAAGATGCAAGTTTCTGCTGCTTCAACATGAAGAGGAAATTGTCCACCACATAGAGCATGCATCATGATGGTGATATGTTTCTGCCATTGTGGGATGAACTTCTTGTGGTAAGTGGCTTTGATTATGAGAAATTCCAACTCTTCAGTGGAAGAATGAACTTTACAAACATCCATTGAATTCTTCTCTTCTTGGCAATGCCATTTCCTTCATTTTCAGCCTCTTCTGGTGCTTGTTGATGGCAAGTTTCCCTGGCTGCGCACCAAAAACATGGAGCCCCAAGAGGAACACCAAGGAAAAGGGAATTCTCTTGCAAGAAAATCTATCTTGTAACATCAACAAGATTTTTTATTCGGTTTTATATGATCACAATAAAGAAAAGAACACCAGGCACAACAAATCTTCATGCAGCATCATGTAGATCTCCCACGGATTTGATAGAATCAATCATATTCTTCAATATCTTCACAAAATCCATCAATATAACAAAGAAAGAAAAGGAATACACCATCTTTGAATGGAAATACATCACATAGTATTCATCTTCAATATCTTCATAGTCTTCCCTCTCAATCTCTCATATACAATCACTCTGTTTTAATAGAATTAGCTATCTCTGACTCTCTCTCTCTCTCTCTCCATCAATAATACATCATATCCTCACTACAATCTCTCATAATCACTCACAATAATCCTTCTTAGGTCGTGGATACCCCTCCCAAGAGGTATGTCTGATATGAAGAGGCACCAGAGCCACTACAATGTCCTTTCGTAGCTCACCACTGTCACTTCACTCCAGTCTTTACTTGAGTCTTCAGTAGCCACTTCTTTCATTTATTTTAGCTCTTTTGCACTTGTATTCACCTCTTTCCAAGGCTAGAAAACTTTCCCAAGCTACACTCTCATCCATCAGAACACATACAGAAGCATACAGAAGGTCTACAGAGGCTCATCAGAAGCTCATCAGAGAGTTACAGAAAGTCAATAGAAAGCATTAGAACCACATAACTCATACCAAAACCATTCCAAACCATCAAAAATCACTCAATAAGCTTTCAAACAATCTCAAACCCTTTCAATCAATACTCCATCCCTCCTTACAGAGAGAAAACAGAACAAAACAGAAGCTATCAGGACCAATCAGAACATATCAAAACATCATCAGAACTTCACATCTCTACTAATAAACATCATGAGCTTAATAAAACCATTCCAACCTATCCAAAACACTCTCAAACCACTTCCAAACCAATCAATCATCTCATAAAATCAACAATTCAACTCTCAAAAACAACAAAAATCAGCCAAAAAATAGGTCATTTCAGCACTCAACACGGCTGTAGATCGATGCTAGAAGGCTGTTAGGTAGACTCGAGTGATAGAAACCCAAAATTTAGGTCGATCCTAGTGGGAACAGCCGAATAAGTTCCATTGCAGGGCAGACTTGAGAGACCCTAGTTTGCAAACCCGTGTCATTCCTTAGGAGTGTCGGGCGGCTTCAATATGTCTCCGAAAATTTTTGTGCTACACATGTGCAAAATGTCGCTACTACACAATGGCCATTCTATGCTATTTTTTTACCGCAACACACAGAGGAACGAAAAATGGAGCAGAAGTGCGGAAAAAATGGAAGAAGGAGACAACCAAGAAGGCACAGGACAAAGGAAGGAAAAGGTGTCCTAGATGGAGGTCAGACTCTGAAAATCTGAATGACAGGGTCTCCTCGAGAAAAGAAAAGAGTAAAAGCGCACCATTAAATATGAAGGAACTCCCGAATCCTTGTAAAAAGGGTGCCGGGCTTACTCCTGTGTAAATTGTATGCAATAGTGGGAACGGGATAAGTTAGAATGGTGGAAAATAGGAAAAGAGGGCCTAGGCTATAGGCCAGCCATGTAAAAAGTGGGGATGACTGCCCAAAAAGTAGGGCATATATATAAAGTTCAAAAGTGAATGAGAAGTTCATTCTTGGGTGTGGCTAAAGCTTCTTCTTCCTCTTCTCTTGCTTCTTACCTTCTTGCTTGTGCTTGAGTGAGGGATTGAGGGAGTGTGAGGGAGTGAAGGAGTGAGTGTGTGAGAGTGAGGGATCGTGGAGAAGAAGCTCCCCATCTTCTCTCTTCATCATTCCTTCCCTTCTTCTCTTCTCTCGTCTCGCGCGGCTATGGAGAATGGAGCTTGATGGAGAGGGCTTGAGGTTTCTTGAACTTGCCACAAGGATCATGGAGCTACCGGAGTGTGAGAGAGAGGAGGGAACTTGATTGAGCATCAAGGTAAGCTCAGTACACCCGCAAGGTAGGCATTGCGTGTCGGCTATGTGAGAGGTAGCCATGGCCGCTCGACTTGAAACGCTTGAACAATAAGCGGTTTGTAGCTCCCCAACATTTTGGTTCCATTGCTGGGACCGATGGAATTGAGCCTTGAGCGCCACGCACATCAGATCGAGCATGGCAGTAGGGTTTGCACCTTGAACCGATACTCGAGATAGTTAGGAGGATTAGGAGGTTTTAATCCCTCGAGCAAGTAAGTATTTTGATTTGCTGCTGTATGTTAGAGTAGGACAGTCTGTCTTTATTTCTGTTTCTGATTTCTATTGCAATAGGTTAAGGGTAGGATAGGAAAAAGAAGAGAACAGAAGGGTTCTGCTGTGCTACTGGAGACAGGGAAGTTGGGACACAGATTCAGGCATCTGGCTGGTGGAGTGTATGATATTAGTCTCTGAGTCAACAACAGACTGAGGGAGGTAATAAGGGACCCAGCAGATCAAGGTACCCACATTTGACACCCTATTTTCTAAGAAGGCTGTGAGCTTGAGAGCCCGGGAGAGAGCAAGAGAGCTGTGGGAGATCATGAAATACTGACCGATAGAGAGCCCCATCGCTTTGAGGTATGCCATATGTTTCCTTCTGTTGCTCGTATTGATTTGGAAAGTGCAGCATGATTTGATAGAGTAGGCATTGACCTAAAGGTGGCGTGCGCAACTTGCGGGCCATCGGCCGCGCCGTCGGACCAGTCGTCCGATTTCCAGAATCGGACTGTCCGATTTCGAGAGTCGGACTGTCCGATTCCCATAATCGGACCAGTTGAAAATCAGACTCCTATAATTGGACTAGCCCACCAAGTCGGGCCATGTGTCCGAGTCCTAGACTTGAGCCACTTGACCCATTGCAGTGGTCGGACCATCCGCGTCCGACTAAGGGAAGCCAGACGAAAGTAAGACTGAACCCACTCCTCCGATTCCCAAAATCGGACCACATCACCAGAGCTTGAATAGAAGGTGGTTCACCTAGGCCAGAGACCTGGGTACCCTGGTCATGTCTCTGACCTCCCAGGGAACCCAATTTCATCTTGGAAGCTGGAGACCAGACAAGGTGACCAAAGGTTCACCCTGAATAGCTAGACACCCGGGCGAATATAATTTGGGATTGGAAGTGACATTCGACAACCAGCCAACCAACTAACCAACCCTGAAGCAGGATAGGGAATGCAACAAGGTCTTTCTATAAGACTTTCGATTGGCCAGGACCTGCACCAAAAGCCACATCAAGCCACAACCGTAGGCAATGGGGTGGAGCCTGCATCAGGTATTTAGTGCATCCTCACCTTACCTTCTAATTTCATCACCTAGGGTGCACTACAAGGAAGGGAAAACCCTGCATCCACACTGAGCACTATAGAAAGCACGAAGCACAAGTTGTGGATAAGATTAACGACAGTTTTAGTAACAAGGAGCTTAACAGGAACCATAATAATATCAAGGAACCCATTACTAGGAGAGGATCCCAAAGCATAGCGGGCTACTAGGGAACTCCATCTGTAGGGCCCTAAGAGGACACGAAGATCTTGAGGACCACAACATAGAGAATCGAACGCCACCAGAGCTACTCAAGTTGATCGACAACCTAGTGAAACGAGAAGTGGAAGCAATGTTAGGATCCCAAGGCGGACCCCAGGAGAGGACCGACTGGAATTGGAAGAGTTCCCAGTCATGGTGTAGGAGTTAGTCAAAGAGTATGACTTGCTGGCCAGGATGGTAGTTTAGGGTAGGCCAGTAGAGGAAGTGGTAGCGACCCTAGAAGAGGAACGAAAGGCAATCAGAAGGGCGCTAGAGAGCATGATCGCCTATAACCACGAGCAAAAGACTAGGAAACTCCAACAAGACGTGGATATGTACGAGGCCATGCTAGCCCTGGCTGGAGCAGCAAAGGCAAGACCAAATGCGGAGAGAGAGCGTGCAGTGGAGGCTGACTTGTCATTAAGTGAACTTGTAGCCAGGTGGCTCATGGACAACACGTCCGCTGAGCAGGGTGCGGTAGCCTTAGCCACAGCCTTACTCTCAGGATTAGGGGTCACACAAGGGGAAAAGGGGCAATCTAGGATCCCTATAGTGGCGAAACAACTGGAAAAGTATGAACCTAGCAACGACCCATATAGCTTTGTGGAGCATTTTGAACATGTTTGTGAAGAAAACGGCCTCATAGACCCTGCACAACGCTCCCAAGCTTTTGGACTGTGCTTAGGTGACAAGGGGAGGGTGTGGTACACCAGCCTGGATGCAGCCGAGCATGGAAACTTTGCCCATCTTAAGGACCACTTTATCAAGAGGTTCTCTGAGGCAGGATACTCCGACAACATTATCGTCCGCTTGATGAATGTCAGCCAGAGAGAAAAGGAGGACGTAACAGACTACGTCACACATGTACGTAGCCTCTTCAAGAGGATCCCGTCCAATGAGCGACCTAACGAAAAGGCTGTGTCTACAGTGTTCATAAATGGAATCCATAGCGAGGAACTCTATAAGGCCTTGGCTAGTAACTCCACCCTACACATAGATGTGTTGGCTAGGGTTTTTGATGAAGCAATAAGGGTAGACGACCAGCTTAGGGAGCAAAGCATGAGGAACACTAGCCAGGACAGTGCACGCGAGAGGGCTTCAGAGCGGTCAACAACGTTGGGTGAGAGAGAGAGCTCTAGTGCATGGGATAAGGGAAAGGGAGTCGACCAAGGCCAGGACCTGGCTGAGGTGAGAATGGATCTTGCATGTTTGAAAGAACAAATAAGGAAGCCTACGCAAGCTCATGTGCAGTGTATACACTGTGGTGAAAATCACCTTCTAGCCGAGTGTCAAGATCCTAGATCTAGGCCGTGTTCAAACTGTGTTAGATTCGGACATGACACCTTACCTAGGCAACAGGCCATCTAACTTCCTTTTGGCAGGGGAGCCCAGGTGGCCCTCCCAACACCAAATGACACAAGACCAACCATCCCTAGGCTAGAGATGAACCCAACAGGCATACCCAGACCACCAGGACCCTACGTGACCCAACCACCACCGAGTGACGCTCCTGTTCATTATGTGGAGGAACCTAGTGAAGAAGAGAGCTACATAAACCCATACATCTCCTATGACGAGGAAGGCAATCCAATCCTCATGGACTATTGACCGGTGTCTGTGAAGGCGCTAGGCAGAGAAAGAGGCAGAGGCTCTAGAGGACCAAGCCAGGACCCAATCTCATGTTGGACCTGCAGTCATCCAGGCCATATATCATCATGCTGCCCAGAAGGGGAACATGCAAATTAGGACAAGGCTGACCTTTAGGTGCGGTGAATGTGGGATCACGCACTTGTTTCCTGACTGCCCTAGGCGGAAACCATCAGCCAATCCGGCCAACGTGCCCTCTGTGCCCTTGGGGATATTTGGGGTAGAGACCTTTGGCGGGGAGAGCACACCCATCCCACTGCATGTCATGACGCGAGCGTAAACACGATGAATAGGCATCTCACTGCCTAGGCCAAGTAACCTGGACGTAGCCTTGCTGGGAAAGAAAAGCCAGAGGAGAAGGAGAAATAGAGCAAATGCAAGGATCACTCTTAAGACTAAGGAAGCTACAACCTTAGTGGCGGGAAGGGGGGTCACAGATGTCGAGGCAGAGACCTCCGCCCCCAAGACGACAGAATTAGGTAGTGCCAAGGTGGGGGAATACCCTCATCCCAGGCGGCAACTTGAGGCTATCGCCAAGGTAAAGGAGTGGGTCAAGGATGCCCAAGAACACCTTAAAGATGTGGAACCCATATTGGAGGATTTGATGGAGGACCTTTCTAGTGTTGCAAGCACACCCGATTTGCCATCGCGACCTCAATTGGGGAATGAGCTAACACCATGAGAGATGCCACAAAGGAAAGACCAAGGAGAAGCTTATCAACAAGCTAACCATGACATGTGGCCGAAAAGTGGTGACTGAGGGGGAAGCCAACTACCCAGCAACCTCCTCATCACCTTAGTAACCACCCCAGTGACCGTTAATTTGGGAGATCTGCTTCGGCAGCACCCTCCATTGTGGCGAGAATTGAGGAATTGGGTGGAGGGGAAGGGGGAGCATGCTGCCGCTGACTTGCACGAGCAGGATGCAGCGACACAAATTCCAAGCCTAATGCTGCACTCGGCTCCAAGGTCACTGCACATCAACGCTTTCTGGGAAGGCATGGAGATGCATGCAGTCCTACCTGTCTTAGCCTTAGGGGACAAAACACGGAAAGGAATTGTGGACACTGGTGCAAGGGTCAGTGTCTTGAGCCACGCAGTTCTACAGGCCTGGGGAAACCCACCTATGGAAGCGGCTAGGTTCAACGTTACATTGGCCAAAGGAATGAAGGTCAGACCATTCAAGGTCTTAAAAAACTGGCCAGTGAAGATCGCAAGAGTGCAATTTTCCATAAATTTCATTGTCATGAAGGGGGTGGACTACAACATACTGCTAGGCCGGCCATGGATGAGGAATGCACAAGTGGTCGAAGACTGGGGAAACAACCTCATATTCTTGAGGAATAGGATGGAGGCAGTAAGGGTTGAGATGGAAACATGGAAGACTACCCCAGCTGACCTCGATGCTATCTCGATCTTGCTAAAAGGCGATGCCCAGGCGCGCAAGCACTATGGGACGCTGACCAAGTACATTCACTGCCCTGAGGATGAGAGGGATTGGATGCATGTCTTGGCAACCATTGACCTGCCATTCTCAGATGATGAAGAGTTGTATAAGCAAGTGGCTAAGTCACTGAGCATGCCAGCAGAGGAGCCCACTGTGCCATTCTGATTGATGGCAGGGAGCTCGGTCTCATTCCACACCCCCACGAACAAGCTTGAGCTTCAGGAAATCGTAGGGTACCTAACCACTAAACTGAAAGGCAGCAAAGCGGCTAATCTAAAGCCCCTAAGAGATCTCTTGGCTCGGGCTGAATGGGAATGGACCAAAGTGCATGATCTCAACCTATCATACAACTGGCCTTTAATCACCAATGAAGAGGAGATCGGAGAGGAAAACCTAGGGGATGACGAGCAATCGGAGGGGCAAGATTCCGGTGATGAGGAGTACGAGCACTGTCGTTCTAAGACGGATGAGAGTGAGGAAGGGTTTAACATGACATATTATGACACTGAAGGGAGAGCAATCGAGCAGATCGAGGTAAACTCTAGGCCGAAGCGGGTAAGGAATGGAAAAGAAGTCATGCGGATGGAATGCGATAGGACCTGGCTGGAGCAGGTGGGAGCTATGGATTATGAGCAGGCAGGGGTGGCACTGTTAACCCTCAAATGAACAAAGGTGAAAAATCCAGAAAAGCTAAAGCAGAAGACAAAGACAAAGGCCAAGGCAAAGAGAAACGGAAGACAAAGTTGCACAAGGAGAAGAGTCCTACATAAGGGAGAAATGCGCACAGGGAAAAGCGCAAGTCAAAACTTTTGTAAAGAGTGCAAGTGCATCATGGTTTAATTCAAGGAGCGCCAGGCTCTCACCCGCGGGCTCTCACCCATGCAATTTGTAAATGTAGACGGGCGGTGGAAAGGAATCTAGGAAGATAGAAGGACAATGGAAAAAAGGACCTAGGCTACGGCCGGCCATGTAAAAAAGGGAAAAAGGGGATGACCGCCCAAAAGGGATTTAGGGTTTGGTATATAAAGTTGAAAAGTGAATGAGAAGCTCATTCTTGTGCGTGGCCAAAGGTAGCTCTCCTCTTCTTCTTCTTCTTCTTCTTCTTCTTGCTTGCTTGAGCTTGTGCTTGAGAGAGGGAGTGTGAGAGTGTGAGGAAGTGAGTGTGTGAGGGTGAGGGACCAGGGAGGAGAAGCTCTCCATCTTCTCCTCCCTTCTTCTCTTCTCTTCTCTTCTCTTGTCTTGCTTGTGGCAATGGAGCTTGGAGCGTGGAGCTTGAGGATGGAGCGTGCTTGAAGCTTGCACTTGGATTGTGGAGCTACCGGAGTGAGCGGGAGAGGAGGTAACTCGATCGGCATGGAGGTAAGCTCACTACACCCATATATATGGATGGTGCGTCGGCTATGTGAGAGGTAGCCATTAGTGCTTGGCTTGGAACGCTTGAAACAATAAGTGGTCCGTGGGTCTTGGCGGTTGAGCGAAAGCTCCCACATTTTGGTTCCGTTGTCGGGACCAACAGATTCAAGCCTTGAGCGCTTGCGCACTTCGAATCGAGCATCAAAGTAAGGGTTTTCCCGCGAACCGGTGCTTGAGATAGGTAGGAAGTGAGGGGGTTGAAGACGGTATTTGATCTCCTTGGCAAGTAGGTTTTTTGATGTTTTGAGATTTATTTTGTGAGATGGAGTAGTGTAGGTATTTACATTGTGATGTGGATGCATTTAGGATAGGAAAAAACAAAGAAAAAGAAGCAAATAGTAGGGTTTTCTTTTGCTGTATAACAGACTAAAACAGGGAAATAGGGGCACAGATCCTTCGAGTGCCATTTGATTCGAGCACCATAGTGATTCTAGGCATGTCTGGCATTTCCTTGTAGTGTTTTGTACCTATTTGGAAGGCGTTGGACGATTCGGTGTAGTAGACGTCAGCTTAGAGGCATCACGTGCAACTCGCGGGCTGTCAGCCGTGCAGTCGGACCAGCTCGTCCGAGTCCCAAAATCCGACCAGTCCAGAATCAGATGCTACAACCGTCCGATCAGACCATCCTATCCGATCGGACCACTCGGACCAACCCGTCCGATTTTGAAAATTGGACCACTCGGACTCGGACCACTTGGACCACTCGGACCAGTCCAGAATCAGATTCTCGGATCGGACCATCTTATCTGATCAGACCACTCGGACCAACCTGTCCGATTGGACGCCTTGTCCGATTGAGGAAATCGGACCCACCCCTGTTCGAATCGTAGAATCGGACCAGTCCAGAATTGGACCATCCTATCCGATCCGATTCCCAGAATCGGACCACTTTGAAAATCAGACCACTTTTCGATCTGACTCCCAGAATCGGACGTGACCAAAATCGGACCACTGGGCCGATTGGACCACCCAGAATCGGACGTCCGATTTTGATAATCGGACTCCTGAAAATCGGACATTTGAGAATTGAAGAAAAAACTATTAAAATTGGATAGGTATCTAGAACACAAATTTTGACACATCTAAACCCCGAAATTGACCCCAAAGGCTACTAGAGCTAAAGACACATCACAGATCCATCACACTGGGCTAAAATTTAGAGCACGTAGTTCAAAATTTGGTTATAAACGGTCCTCCAAATTGTGCATGGCTTTTACCGTAATGGCCCTGCAGGCCGGGGGGGATTGCCCCCCCCGGGACCCCTGGAGAGGGGGCTCTGCCCCCCCCGCACCTCCCCCAAGTAGGTTGGAGGAAAAATGCGCGCCGTGATAGGTCCTCCAGATTGAACCCTAGTGTGGTAATGGCTCTACACGAATAGGGATTTTCACTGACAAAAGAGCAACCAAAAGCCCATACCCGAACCGAGAGAAACATAGACCCTAGAACCTCAATGGGCCAATCTAGCCAACAAGGGCAAAAAGCCCACACTGCAAAAACACATACATGTTGCATTCGGACTGCATCTAGTCAAAGCGGAAAGCAACAACATCAAGCTACAATAGCGAGAATGACTAGATATGATAGTCCTGACAATAGATGCTCCTTGAATAGCACTGCACTGATAAGCCAAGACATCGATGAAGAATCCACGTCCGGTTGTGCAATTAGGGACCCAAGGGCATTTTTCAGAAGGCTTAAATTTACAAGCCAAGACCCGGAAGATGAAGACATAGTACCACCAGTACTTATCTTAGGGTCAAACTCACTGCGAAAAGAGAGCATACTATTGATGCTCTGATTGACGAAGGAGCAGATTTTAACATCTTGACCTATGAATCATGGACCCTACTAGGCCAACCAGAGCTCACACCGACTAGTGCAACTCTTAGCCCTTATGGGGGACACCCACAAGCACTCATAGGGAAGTGCGAAATCCTTGCGACAATTGAAACAGAAAGCTTACCTATCCTATTTCATGTTCCTCCAAATAGTGCTAGCTGCAGGAAAGAAACCCTCCTAGGAAGACCCTTCAAAATGGCGACCAAGTGTGAGGCCGACTATGTAGCACAGAGGATACACCTGACACTACCAAGTGTGAGGATAGTTGCAAGGGTGACCTCACCAAACCTCAAGGGAAGGGAAAGGAGCATTCTGACATACCAAGCAAGCCTAGTGATGAGAGCAAGGAGTTGTTGAAAGAGTTAATACAAGCGCATGTTAAATGGAGAGAACCAGTGTGAGTGAGGCCATACTTGAGACAAAAAGGTTAGGAGACAAGGCCAAGGATAAGGTTTGGACTCACAAATATCGTAGAAGACCACGAAAGAAGCCCAAGCCTTATAGACGCAGGCATCGATGGAGGGTCAGCACAATGCCGCGATGGATATCCAAAGCGTTGCTACATGCTCAAGGGCACTACACAGGTAACCAATGGATTTGGGTACCAAAATCCCTTGCTAAACCGCCTCCATCAACTGAAGGCTAGAGTGCATCAAAAGCAGTGAAGCACAGGAGGAAATCTAAGAGAAACTCTAGGTCTCAAGGCAACAAACTAGACATGATTGTTCGAAAGAAAGAGCCTCAGCCTAGCATGCTAAATAGACAGATGTTATATGTAGCCATTGAGCATGCACAAAAATCACATCATAGGCACAACATTGCTCAAGGCAAGGTTGATCACTCAACAAAGCAAATTGCACAATCGTCTAATAGCCTCGAGAAAATCATTCAGCCCCAGTGCCAAGTCCACCTAAGTGTCCTAGATCTCCTACATCCTCTTTTTCCAAACGGACACATGAAGCACAATAGCGGTTGTCAAGGGAAACTGCTAAATTCCAATCTCTATCTCCATCTAAGCTTCCAAATGTCCAAGAGGTGGGACATGACGCCATCTGTAGCTCTTGACCCAAGGATATGCATGAGAAACCTAATGAGACTAGATCAACTCATGCTTGATTTACACATATGAGTGCTCAAAGGGCAACAAAAGACAGCCACTTCCGATCACCTTAGGGACGACACCGCAATCCACCAAGGGTAGCCAGCCCACTAAACTAGTTGGTACTACTTCAAATCAGGGATCACAGCAGTCACAGCCCTTGGCTGTGACAATGCCCCTTGTGGAATGTGTCCTTAGTAGTTTACCTATGGAGGAGGTGTCGCAACCAAATCCCTCGACAACTCCAGCACTTTCAAAGTGCCTAAAGCCTAGGCTAGAGGAGTTAAACACAAGGGAGTTGGCTAAAGGGCTAGACTCTCCGAAAAGGGAGGTAGTTGTGCTCTCACAACCTAGCGAGGCTATTCAACAGGCCACGGCCATGTTCCATAAGGACACACTAGAGAAAGAGAATGTTGAGGCCCAACCAAGCACATCAACGGTTGACCTAGTCTAGGGTCCTGAGTCATTGAGAGATACACCTTCATTGACCAAGAAAAAGAGGAGAAAACATCGAAAACAATAGTAGCTACAGGTGGTTGTGGATCCCAAGAACATTGAGACTAAGAGTGCTAGAGAGCTGGGGAATAAAGCATCAAGTCCATCCACCAGTGAATCCATCGATATCTCTCCTAATAGCGGTGAAACCTTAGACACATCCGTGTGCTCTGAAAAATCAAAGCAGCTGTTGCCATCAATAGTTGCTTTCAACACTCAATCCACCGAAAATAGAACTCACATCGACCAATCAAGAGTGGATACAACACTCTCACGATGGGATGATGAATTCACACCAGTCACACCCAAGGAGAACCATGATGCAATAACGAAGCCTCAAGAGAAACATGGAAACCCTAAGAGCATGAGCAATCCTAGCATTGACCAATCTTCCTCAAATAGGCTTGAACCCCCAGCTATGCTAAAGCCTAGATGAACTCCTAGAACCTTGCATGAGATGGCAACCGAGCAAGCCCTCGTTAAACATAGAAGTATCGTAGAATGCTTAGCTGAGTTGGATGCTAAGCTCAAGGTGTTCGCACGAGTGTACGTCCTTGTGGACGTGGGCACAATCCCCAAGGAGAAGCTTGGAGATTACTTGCCCTTTCCTCTATCCTGGGAAGAGAAGGAACATCTTGACGAGCACTATAATAAGCTCTTACATGAACGCATGGGACTCATCTCTGATGAGGAGGCTGACGAACTGCGCTTAAGTGTCACGTTCAATGAAGTGCTTTGCCGACCGAATCTCGTAGACATAGAGCAATTAAAGCGACTGTCAGTAGGCCAGAGTCAATTTGAGCAGCGTTGGTGTGAAAACCGCGTTGCAATGGCCAAACTAGGAGCTCAGATCATGACAGTATCTGAGGAGCGATTGGCCAAATGGCGGTCTCAAAGAGACCCAACCTATGTGGCACCAACTTCGCTTCGAGTGCTGACTGCCATTCGGGGTACGGACTTGACTGAACTTAGCCAAGAAAACTCTCTGTTTGATAAGGTTCTCACTGAGGAGGAGTTACATGTTGCCAGTAGACTCCGACAAGGGTCCATGCTGCTCGATGTCGCAAAATATCTATCGGTACTAAGTGAGCTACCACGAGTGCTGGATGCCTGTGCCACGCTCCAGTACAACCCTAAGTTCTACAATTGGTTCTTATCCTCGTGAAGTGACATGGATTCATTAATATGTATATAAATAAACACTAGTTTTTGTGTCAGTATGTATAAATAATATCAACACACACAAGCAATGATAGTCAAGCGCAGGGAGAAGAGTTGGGTCTAACAGGCTAAGCTCCTCAAGTCCTCCTCTCATCACGCATTTAAAAGCTATGTGACCATCCCCACCTCCAAGTGAAGGGCATGCAACCCACATTACCGCCATAGGAATCCTTGACCAACAACTCTGATGGTGTAGACAGGGTGCAGCTCCTTTTCTATACACCTTCTTCCCTTTCCGATCTATCCTTCCAAGGTTGAGCCCTGCCTAACTTCATGACCACCAACCGACATAACTCAGCATAAGCCAAGATCTGCTAATGGCAGGAGGCTAAATATACATCACAGGGGCCAGCCCTCTACAACAAGCACTGCATGCCCCACCCCTCCCCTTCTCGTCCTATGCACTTGATAACCTACACTATAATCCCTTACATATGAATGGTCTTATCATGTGACAAATCCTAATCCTTGATTCGCATCTTACAGGCCCCGCGAGAGGCAAACATGGAGAACCAAGGGCAGCTAGCTTGCAAGGACACTCTCCGCAGCCGCCGACGGGAATATACAACACACGCCCCTCCGTCGGTGCGCTACGTGCCCACTCTTAAAAGGTACACCAAGAAACACGTCCCTAAGCAACACTGCTCCGAACAAAGGCCGAAGAATCCACGGGCCAGGGGAGCGAACACTTAAGGAGGCGCACACAATGTGGCAGCACCAGTGGCACAAACCCCCAACGTACGCTCGGGCACCAGATGCTCAAGGGCAGAAAGGGCAGCTCGGGACATGGAAGAATTTAATGAATTGCTTAAAGACATTTTGGAAATGGTGGCGGCCCGGGACTACACCATTCATGTCCCAGTCGACATGTTCCATGCCCAACCCTACGGGAGCCCCGCACCAGCAGAGCCCAGTCACCCACCACCCAGACTTGCCCCGCCTCGTACAAATGGAGTAGCCCCATGTTGAATAAAGGCTTATCAAATGCTACCTGGCTAGGACTTTTTGCCTTTAAATGGTTCAGTGTTGACATGTTCCCAAATTATGCGAACTTTTCATATCTGCGTTTAATATATTTCATGTCTTTAGCAAAAGAAAAAGCTAATCAAGCGCAGATGATAAATATCTAAGTCAACACCATAGAATTCAGATAAGTGATGTCTCCTTGCGTTGCACTGGTTTATTATAGTGGCAGCATATACCATGCATGTACTCTCATGAAGTGACAAGTGGATGCAGGATGATACAAGTCTTCGTGCGAAAGTGTTCAATGCCCAATCAGCACAAGACCATTGACCCCACAAAGAGCCGCGACAAAGCCACGCTGCCGAAAGCAAAAATCACCCTGTTGACCGCCCACATCGCATAGCCTAAAGCATATTCATGGGCCACGATCTCTTTCTGGGTCAAGCTCTATAGTTGGCTCATGGTAGTTGTTACCTCAATTGTACCAACATCGCATGTGTCGCAAGTTTGCAATATCTCAAGTGTATCTCCCCATCTCAACAATTGCTTCTCTAACAACGAGGCTAGGGAACAATCATCACGGTAATATCCATTTCTTGAGCCTTCGAAGCTTGACATTTTCCAACCCACTGAAAGGCTGATAGCCTCAACATATTGTAATGGTTGTACTCAGGCAAGTCAAAAAAAAAAAGAGAAGAGAAAGAAAGAAAGAAAGCAAGAAAAAAGCATAAGAAAAAGAAACAAAAAAAAGAAAAAAAGAGAACAAAGAAAAAAGAAAAAACAAAGAAAAGAAATGAACAAAAAGAAGCACCCACAATCACAGCACAGCACCTAGGGGTCCTCAAATTAGGTACGTCTAGTGACCTTGATCGACTGGCTCCGTCCCTAGTCTCCTAGCCCTTTAGCATCACCCACAATTGTTTAGGGCACATCAAGGGAAGGACATACCTAGGGAGCTTGTCTCGCCTATGGTTAGACCTGTCACCCTGACCCACTTGTACAATTTCCTCTTGCACTTTGCCTTAATACCATTGCAATCAATTGTGATAAGCACTGCACGATTGGCCATGAAATGTACACCGTCCTCATCAAGCAAGTCCAATAGCTTCCAGCTACTATCGAAAGTGTGGTGTCCCTGTATTCACTTATGCTACGTTGTGCAGTCACAATGCAAAGGATGTCTCATATATCTTCACTTGTACTTCTTCTCAACATGGACAACTTTGCTTCATCCACGCATTGTTACGAGAAACTAGCCCGCGGTCTTCTAACTACATAATATCTAAGTATGCACGAGCACTCACATAATATCTGCACCGAAGTATATACATAGTTTGGGTCCTCAAGTGCAGGACAATACTCCAGGCTTGCTTAGAGTTCAACCTGTCTCCCAAACTAATCAAAATATGTCTTGTGCACAATAAGAAGACTAGCACTACCCCTTAAGGAGAGAGCACATGAGAGGTTTTCCAATTGCAGGTATTGAAGACTCCAATGATGGTGTTGTTCGCTCTTCATCAACACTCAACTCTGAATTCCTAGGTAACTCGATTGGCATGGAGGTAAGCTCACATACACCCATAGATATGGATGGCGCGTTGGCTATGTGAGAGGTAGCCATTAGTGCTTGGCTTTGAATGCTTAAAACAATAAACAGTCTGTGGGTCTTGGCGGTTGAGTGAAAGCTCCCACAGGCACAATCACTAGTAGTCCCAATACTGAAGACGGAGTCACCTACCGAACTATGACCTTCGAGAGAAACCCCTTCCTCAAGCGAGGGATGCGAGTTTAACTCGGAGTCTAAAGTCATTATAGAGAGTGACCCCGAAATACCCCAACCCTCTAAGGTTAGACGCACTAAAGGGGACTTGCCAGTCCACTTAAGGCGCAAGCGGATTAAGGAGGGGACTAGGAAGAAAACTAGAGACTCAGAAGGAGAGAGGCAAAAGAAACCATAGGACCTACCCAAATGCTTCACAAAGTTTAAGAAGGGTGATAGAGTGGTGGTTTTGCTAGGAGCAAAGAGACAAGGGCAAGCCAGGGAACCAATCGAGGGACCCGCCAGGGTCAAGGAAGTCGACCTGGCAGGGGAGGGCAAGAAACCACGACCCGTGTTCATTGCTGATGACCTGACCAAGGAGGAGGAGGCTAGACTGGTTGCTCTCTTGCGAGAGTATATCGATGTGTTTGTCTGGTCCTTGGAGGAACTAAGAGGAGTCGATCCTAGGATTGTGACCCATAACATTCCCACGGTCCTAGAATTAGTGCAAACGAAGCAACAATCTTACCCTATAAATCCCAAACACGCTCATGCAGTGAAGGAAGAGATCGATAAGCTCATGAAGGCGGGATTTATATATGAGATCGAGCACACAGATTGGGTATCGCCCATAGTGATAGTTATAAAAAAGAACGGCAAGATTTGAGTGTGCATGAATTACAAGAAGGTGAATGCCGCTATGAAGAGAGACAACTACCCTTTGCCATATACCAAGCACATGCTGGAGAGAGTAGGAGGCAAAGAAGCTTACAACTTTCTGGATGGATTCTTAGGCTACAATCAAGTGCAAGTGCATCCTGACAACAAGCACAAGACTGCCTTCGCCACGGAGTGGGGTGTCTTTGCCTACATCGTTATGCCCTTTGGGCTAATGAATGCTCCTATAACCTTCCAATGATTAATGTGCATGATCTTCAAGGATATGCTGCGATGCGAGCTAGAGGTGTTTGTAGACGACCTATACATACACTCCAGTTGGAACGAACACTTAGAGAGGCTGGGAGCCATCTTCGAACGATGCTGACTATACAAACTCTCGCTAAACCCCTTGAAGTGCCAGTTCTGGGTGAAGCACGGATGCATCCTAGGGCATGTAGTGTCACGGAATGGCATTGCCGCTGACTTCTCAAAAGTCAGGGCCATTACCGAACTCCCACCACCCACCAATTACAAGGGCGTCCAGTGTTTCTTAGGCCACATAGGATACTACCGACGCTTTGTACTAAACTACGCACTGATTGCTAGACTATTGTAAAAGCTATTGATTGTATTCAAGTGGATTGATAAATGCCAACGTGCATATATACAGTCAAAGAAGACTCTCACCACTGCACCAATCTTGCGAGCCCCAGACTGGAGTGTAGCATTCCATGTATACATAGATGCCTCCAAATTTGCTATTGGAGCCGTTCTATGCCAGCCTGGTGAACATGGTCTTGATTACCCCGTGGGCTTTGCTAGCAGGCAGCTCACTGAAACAGAAATGAACTACTCCACTACAGAAAGGAAAGGGCTAGCCATGGTGTTCTCCCGTAAAGAAATTTAGGCACTACTTGTTGGCCACACCCTTTGTCTTTTACGTGGACCATCAAGCCCTGCTGTATCTCATGAACAAGACATGAGCCACACGTTGCATAGCAATGTGGTTACTTCTCTTACTGGAGTTTGATTTCTTAGTGATTGTGCGTAAAGGGAAGCAGCATTACATGGTGGATCACATGTCCCGCATACCCACAGGGGAAGCTGCTGACCAAGGCATCCCTGATGATTTACCGGACGCGCACCTCTTTGGTCTGTCTAGCGAAGGGAACTTGTTTAGAGCTGACTTGACACCTTATTGGGCAGACGATGTTGTCCAAGTGTTAGAAAATGGCCTGCCAGAGAGACCTATTGAGAAAGCTAGGCTAAGGAGACTTATCTTAAAAATCCAGCCATACCAACTAATTGCTGGCTAATTCTATAGGTTGGGACAGGATGGGCTACTACGTAGATGTGTGTGCAAACATGAGATGCATGAGGTATTGAGAGAGGCGCACGGCGAGATAGCTGGCAAGAACTTTAGTGGGGACACGACTACTCGTAAGGTATTACAATCCCAACTCTGATGGCCCACCCTATTCCGCGACGCCGCTAAGTTCATCAAACACTATGATGAGTGCCAGAGGACTAAGATGCCCATGCACAAAGATAAGATGGAGTTAACCCCCATAATAGCTCGATAGCCCTTCGAAAAATGGGGCATTGACTTCATCGGACCTATCAGTCCAGCATCTCAATACTCCCAGGCGCGCTACATCATTGTGGCAATAGACAACCTGACAAAGTGGATGGAGGCACGAGCCACTAGAAGAGGAACGACGCTAGGACCATTGCGAAGTTCCTATGTGGGAACAGGTCTTTTCACGGTTTGGTTGTCCAATCGAACTAGTAAGTGATCAAGGTGCACACTTTGTTAATGAAGTGATATTCCACCTGCTCTCAACCTTTTTAATCATTCATAGAAGGTCCTCCCCCTACTACCCTCAGGCAAATGGCCAAGCGGAGCCCACAAATAAAATCTTGGTTAATGTGCTTACTAAGGTAGTATCCGCATCAAGAAGAGACTGGGATAATAAGCTGATGGCCGCCCTGTGGGATTATCAGATGGCTTATAAGACGGCTATTGGGCAAACACCCTTTAGGCTGACCTACGGGATGGAGGCCATTCTACCTCTAGAATTCTTCGTCCCTAGCTTAAGAATAGCAGCGCAGGAGCGTTGGGAGGGAAGAGAGGCTTGGACTAACTGTTTATAGGAGCTAAAGCGTCTCACAGAAACTCGACTTTTAGCCACCCACGCTCTAATCTGTGAAAAGGCATGACGAAAGCTGTGGTATGACAAGCACGTCAACCAGTGTAACTTTGATCACGGGGACCTCATACTACTCTACTCGGTGAAAGGGCACAAATAGAAGATGAAATTTTGAGGGTTGGGGCCTTTCCGGGTGCGTGCAATTAGCAGAACGAACAATGTCGAGTTGGAGATGCTCGAAGGGGAAGGAATAGGCTTCTTCAATGGCAGTCGCATGAAAAAGTACTATCCCCCTTCCCATCCGTTGCACCACGAACCACTGATGCGTGAACCCCCCGTTGTTGTCTGCGTGGCCACAATCACCGAACTAACCGATCATGATGAAGAAGCAGTGGCACGCGCCTACCTTCGAATCACGGTCACTGTAGAATGGACATATTCTTTTGATGCCCTGATCGACGAAGGGGCTGACCGTAATGTCTTGACATACGACCATTGGGCATGCATTGGTTGGCCTAAATTACAGCCCACAAACGCGAAACTTAGCCCATTTGGGAGCAACACTTACCCTCTCTTAGGGAAATGCTGAGCGGATGTCTTGGTTGAGTCTAGGACTATCCCAGTCGTCTTTTATGTGCTACCAAACACTAAAGGGACAGGTGATAGATCACTACTAGGGTGCACTTTCAAAAAGCAGACAAGTTGCAATGTAGACTACAACCTAGACCGCATTCACCTGACTATGGGCAATGTGCGTATAGTAACTACTTCCAGCAAGGGCCAGCTTGCGTCTACTACAATTGCAGAACCACCAATAGAGACTCCCGCAGCCAAGCCTAAGGAGAAGGGTATGGATATCTTACCCCATATCCCAATTGCCAGAAGCAAACCCACCCAAGCCATTCACATGGCCAGGGAGCCCATGCACACATGGGTGTCAAAACGGCGAGCGCCGCCTCCTGGTAGACCACAGAAACATGCTTCTAAATGCAAAAATTATCAGTCGTAGCCTAAGAGGTAGCCTAGGCGCCATCAACATGGGCGCACTGCCATGCCACGATGGATACTGAAAGATCTCCTGCGAGCGCAAGGATACTATGAGGGAAACCCCTGGATATGGGTGCCTAAGGTCAGACACCCAAAGGAGTCAACTATGGGCAGCCTCACTCCAGCTGAACAGATTAGCATAGGCAAGGCACAAGTTGCAAGGAACGTCAAACCAACAATGGTGATGGTTAAGGCCACCCAACACCTCCAGTGTCCCAAACCGGATGATCCAGCACCCTCTAGATTAGAGGAGGTCAGTACAAGATATAGACCTTATACCGACGTTTAAAGCGACAAAAATACAAACAACAAAATTTGCCCCCGTCGTCGCAAAAAGTGTCGTTATTGACGACGCCATAGAAACGTTGCAATATGCGTCGCTACCAGTAAATTTGCGACGCTCATAGCGAGGCCAATAGCGACGCGAGCAGTAAATTTGCGACGCAAATAGCGACGGTAATAGGGAAAAAAAAATTTGTGGGGAGGGCAGCTTGCATATAGCACTGTGTGCTGTATGAGAGCCATACAAAATAGTTTCTGCACTACTGCATACAAAGCGCTTGCAAACAAAAAGAATGTATACTGAAATCATAAAACTGATACATGAAATAAATACATGATCGCATAAAATGCGATTGGTACAATCATGAAAGGATATCACTAATACATAGAAAATGTCTACATAGATCAGGCGACTAAAAACTAAAGGTGTGTGAGCTCCAAGGATCCAAGGGCGAGCTACAAATCCTCGTCCCCCGAAAGCTCGTCCCGCCGCAAAGGAGCATCGAATAGATTCTGCAGAAAAAGAAACAATATATCAATCCACCATATAATAATGCATTCAAATATCTCATGGTAACTACGGACAAGAAAGATAAGTGACTTACAAGGCCGCCGCGTCTATACAATCGGTCGATCAATGCATTGAGACCGTGCCTCTCTGCATATCGAGTCTCAAGGCCTTGCGGATCGCGATTTGTAATGGAGTGCTGCAAGAAAACAAAATGCTAACTGTTAGAAACATGATTGTCAGTACAAAGAATATTTCAAAAAAATAAATAAGCAAAACAAAAGAGAAACTTACAAACTCCTCCAAATATGTCCTATGGCCACCACTCCCAAGATGATGCACCACTCCGACCTCGAGTCGTACCCTCGCCGACTCCCGCTGCTGACTCCAACGTCCTGGCGAATCTCTAGCCTCCTCCCTCAGTCGGCGCCAGTCGTCTGCATCTAACCACTCGGGCTTTGCAGCCCCAATCTTGATTGTCTTGTGTACGTCGAATCGTCTATGTGACATGTATGCACGCATGCAATCCATCATCCAGCCCGTAGAGAATCTATCTACTGCGACTGGCACCGGAAACTCCTCGTGCAAGGATGCTACTATGTAGTCCTTGCTCCCCTCTTGTATGTTCTTCAAATGATCCAGGACGTTGTGCCGAAAAACTTGTTGGCACAACTCCCTCATGCGAGCCATCACCCTCCTCCCCTCATCATTCATGATAACCGCTCCTGACCTACTATCAACTAGGTATCCATAAACCCTAGGAGTCTGCCTAAGATGGGTTCTCTCCCATCTCCGTCCATGCTCCTGGGCATATCCAGGAGATCCCTGTACATCCGGTGTACCGACAGGGGTACCCTCTCTCGGAGTGCCACTCAAAGGGGTGCCACCAAAGGGGGTGCCACCAAAAGGGGTGCCACCTGTTGACGGCTGCGCAAAAAGCCGGAGTAACTGGAGTAGACGTCCCCACAGATGTGACAAATCCTGGAGGTGACGCAGCTCCAGCTGAACGACGAGACGGAGACACCACGTCCGTGTCTCCACAGCAGTACCCCCTGATCCCGATGCAGTTCCTCCCTCTGGCCCAAGTCGTGAGTGTCAAGATCGTCTGCTCGAAGTTGAAGCATCTGATCGCGCTGAAGCAGATCTAGCAGAGCGCCCTGACGAAGAACGAGACAGCTCCCGGTCTGCCATCTCTCTGAATCTCGCGAGCTGATCTGGAGACATACGTGCCATCATGTCCTGAAACTCCTCATCGCTCATCCCTCGACTCATCCTGAAAATGTCACCTACACAGATAAAAAATGGTGTTAGAATAATCAATTTAAACTATACAAAGCACAGTAATATAAATCATTTTTGAAAAATCCCTCTTAAAATGCATATCTTATGTACCTTTATGGAAGATCCAAACAACGAATTGAGTAATACAATTCTCCAAGAATGAAATATTCTATGGTCCCATGTTAATCTCCTGACACAACTCTACATACACTAGAAGGTCGATAGACATGTCACCACAAAAGAATGATTCTGCCTCATTCTCAAAAAATTCTTGGACTTTTGTATTTCCATCATTGTTAGCCGATGCGGGCTCCAAACTTGCGGTGGCCTCCACCCCTTGTAATATCGACCCCTCTATTTGTATATTTTCTTCATCTATGCCTGGAACATCGCTTTGATCATATACTCTCGCACTTCGAGGAGTTGAAGGTATAACATACCACCATCGAGGTTGTCGGGGGTTTGGATAGAAGATTACCTGTTCACAAACACGTACAAAGCGAGTTCAAACCATTGTGACATAAACCATGTCGTATTACAATTAGCAAGCAAATGACTCTTTGCACTTGTTCACAATGGGCCGGCAACACAAAGGTGTCGCGTAAATCCGTCCATTTTTTTTTGGAATCTATTTCGAGAAATCCAGATGGACCTCGTCGAACTGTTGCTCCAGCTCCTCCAAGTACCACTTTGAACCATTGCACATCGAATAGTATCATGGAGAAGCTATGGTAATCCACCGTAATAATACTTTGCAAGTTCTCAAAATACTCCATCTCATCCACAACAGTGTTTGGATCCGTTGCTTGTCGCTGGCTCTCTTGCTCAAACCTTGCCATGACACTACAGTCCATTGTGGAGCGCATTTTGTCAATACACTCCATGCGAAAATGTCGTCCGTGCGACCATGCTGCACTATATATTTTGTACTGCACATTTGAAACACTCAAATTAGATGTAGCAAGCAAATTTAGATATGACACATTCTAAACCCCTCATCACCTTTGGACTACATCCCCTCGAGAACTCCCACTCCTCCATTGAGACCTCTGTCCCTTTGCTGGATGCTGCGGTCAAGGCTCCATGCAACCATCGTGTTGACATAAACCGCGGCATCTCCTCCATGCCTTCAAGATATTGAATTTGTCGGTGACGCGTACTGCGTCGGAATTCAGCTCGCGCTTCCTCTCGATCTTGCCTTGCAATCTGGTACTTGGCGAGCCACGTCTCCATGGAGGCATGGTGCAACATACAAAAGCGATTCACCTTCTCTTCCATTGAGGCATCCAATCTTTTTTCTACCCCATTTCCAACCACCACATCTCTAGTGAGTCTATCATCGTCCTTCAGCGTCCATAGCATTTCATTGTCTGGTTCCACCATTGGTAGCCATTGTGAGATATGCACTAACGCCTCTGACACCAACCAACCTTCCACCATGCTACCTTCTGGATGAGCTCATTGTCGCACAAAGCCTTTTAGGGTTTTCATGAAGCGCTCCAAGAAGAACATCCATCGCGTATGGACAGGTCCAGCAATCTCCACTTCGTCCACAAGATGCACAAGAAGGTGAACTTGTATCGTGAGCATGCTAGTGGGTAGGTATTTCTCAAAGAGACAGACCGTCTCAACTGCTCCCCGCCTTTGCGGATTCAATAGAGGACGTCTTAATCTCTTTCTGTGAGATCCATTACACCAAAGTCAACAACTTGTAAATGGCCCCATGAATTTCTAGAGTAAGGCATCCTGCGATCGCGATCGGTGGGACAAACTGCCACAAATGAGAAAGCGTTATGAATAATGGCCACTTTTCAAATTGCAAAATGTCCACGCTAATTACAATCCATTCTGTTCACAAACCTGACATATCTTATGCCAATCATGGGATTTTAGCCCAGACAATTGGTCATCTTTAGAAAATGCGGACCTGAGAGAATACATCATACCCGTCGGAGTGCGGATAGAGTTGATTACTTGCTTCACAATGCGCTCTTCTTTGGTAGACAAAACCCAGGAAGCGCGAGGAAGCTGCACTCCCCCTTCAGCACTCGACTGCACCCAAAGCGCCTCCATCTTACCTACCTCCTTCAAATCCATTCGTGACCCTATAGTGTCTCTCTTTCCTGTGATGTGGTCCCATAGCAAGCTGCCCACATTCTTGAAAATATGCATGGGATTCAACAAGTGGTTGACCTGTAAGTGGGTCCAATATGGCAACTCGTAGAAAACTGAGAACCGTCGCATTCCATTTGGATGTGATTCCGAGTTTACCATTTTCAGCTCATACCAGCTTGCAGTGTTCATATGTGCTGGAGGTCGTCCAAGAAAACCTTCCCTGAGTTCATGATCCTCCGGCAAGAAAGAGGCGTGTCCTTGATATACCATCTTCTTCATGGTTCGTGACCTTCGGGAGTCTAACTGTGGCCCACACAATGGACATGCATGATAACTTGAGGTAACCAGACCTGTAAGGCGAGCCATGACCTAGTGAATACTTGATTGAATGAAATAAAATATAGATATTACCAGCGAGAACGAAGGTCTGCTCACCTGAGCACTCTCCCAATCCCAGAAAGTCATGCATCGTCCACATGAGAATGGCTCGAATGTTGGCTGATCGCCAACCATCGCGCCTGCTCATATCTTGCATAGTGACCCTCTCCTCCCACAAAATCTTAAGCTCATTGACTAATGGACAAAGATACACGTCTATATTTTTTACTTTGTAGCGGCCCGGGACGAGCAAGCTAAGGATGAGATGTCCTTTCTTCGTAGAAAGCCATGGAGGGATGTTGTAGTTGACAAGCACTATAGGCCACACACTGTAAGAAGTCGAGCGCAGACCGAATGGGTTCACACCATCCATGGCGAGACCGAGCCGAAGATTCCTTGGCTCTCGCGCAAAGCCTGGGAAGGTAGAGTCAATGTGGCTCCATGCACGCGAATCCACTGATATTCATTGAACTCCATCAGTGGACCTATTCTGCACATGCCACGTTGTCAATCTTGCCATGCCAGACGTGCGAAACATGTGGTTTATGCGGGGGATGAGCGGAAAGTGTCTAAGAACTTTTTGAGGGATGGTTTTCCCTTGCAAGTCCTGTCGATACCTGTGAGCACCACACTTTGGACATGTCTCCATAGTCTCGTATTCATCTCGAAACAGTATGCAGTCGTTGATACATGCATGGATGTTATTGTAGTCCATGCCAAGCTTCCGTAAAACATGTCGTACATCATCACGAGACTCAGGCATGGTATTTGTAGGTGGTAATATATGATATTTCAATAACTTGAAAAAAATCATAAAACACCTTGAAAAAGCACAAATGTTTGCAATAATATTGTTTAAAAAAAAATCAATGAAGCCTATGTGCAAGGTACCTGAATAACCCAGTCACACTCTTATCGCTCCAACCGTATTTTGCTTGCACACTTAAGAGTGCAAGCAATGTCTTCAACCGAGATACTTGGCACCCATCATATAATGGTATGGATGCTTTCTCTCTAAGCGGGTCAGATGTCTCAACATCCATGGGAATCAGTGCATCGATCATTGCCTCCATCTCAGGCTCCAAGATTGCAGGTAGCTCCGGAAGGTTTTCTGTCTCCTCTGGCATTGACGGTATAGATGGGCCTTGCTAGTGGTGGATTGGCTCCTGCAATCCATCCATCGCACGTCCACGGACTCTTCTAATTGGCCGCAAAGGGTGCACTCCCCCTTGGGTCGAGACATCACTCCCCTGGATAGAAAATTTGCCAACAAGACCCAATCTTATTGTCTATGGTTTTCAATTAGCTTGCAAGTACAATGCATGATTAATATTAACTTCAAATTACCGTTTGCTGAAAATCCGCAATCGCTTGATCAATGATCTCAGATTGAAACTTGCCAAATCGTCGTATGTGTTCTATAGACAATTGGCGTTTTCGTCTAATTGCCAACTTGCATTGAGAGCAAGGACATGGGACACACTGATTAAGATACGTCTTGCGGTCTTGAACAATAAGACCTTGTTCGTTTTCCATCTTATCTACATTACAGCAAACGAGGCTTAAATGGATAGCTTTATGGAGATGTACGTCAAGTTGCAAGTTAAATGCACTAGAGGGCTTTGAGTGTAAGTAATCCATTTTGAGCATCATTGAGGATCCCTTAGTCTAATAATAAATCAGTCTCAACAAAAAGCATCTTAGAAGTGTGGTTTTTTTGTCCTAGGATCGCGTATTAAAATTAATGCCATCTATGAAATTTATCAACTATAGTAATAAAATTTATTTCAATCAATTCTACTCATAGTCATAAGACTTGAGAGAAAATATCCTATACTCAATTTAAGGGATTCTTCTTCTATAACAATACTTTTGGGTTCATTTTGATGAAGTACCATAATGACCATTAGCTAGGGTATCATTTTCTTTTAGTCCTTCCGTTGACTAGTTGGCATGATTTCTAATTTGTTATGCCTATAAAGTTAATACAAAAACAATGAATTATGCATATCACAATTAGATCCCCTACTTGGACATTATGAAGGACATGACCAATTTTAAGCCATCTTAAAGAGTCACTAATGTACGTGGCCCATGGCAAAGCACATTGCATACCATTATCGATAAGTCTATTATCTTAAATTTCCTTCCCCTCCCTCTCCCTCTCTTTCTCTCCCTCTCTCTCCCTCTCCCTCTCTTTCTCTCTTTCTCTCTTTCTCTCTCATTTCCTCTCCTAAACAAGCAAAAAAGAAAGTGATTCAAACATTAAACAAGCAAGAGGGAGAGTGAGAGAGAGAATGCACTCTCCCTCCCTCTCCCTCTCCCTCTCTTTCTCTCCCTCTCTATCTCTCTTTCTCTCTCATTTCCTAAACAAGCATAAAAATAAAGTGATTTAAACATTAAACAAGCAAAAGGGAGAGGGAGAGAGAGACAATGCACTCTCCCTCTCTTTCTCTTTCTCTCCCTCTCTCATTTCCTTCCCCTCCCTCTCTTTCTCTCTCTCTCTCTTTCTCTCTCATTTCCTCTCCTAAACAAGCAAAAAATAAAGTGATTTAAACATTAAACAAGCAAAAGGGAGAGGGAAAGAGAGAATGCACTCTCCCTCCCTCTCCCTCTCTTTCTCTTTCTCTCCCTCTCTCATTTCCTCCCCCTCCCTCTCCCTCTCCCTCTCTTTCTCTTTCTCTTTCTCTCTCTCCCTCTCCCTCTCTTTCTCTCTTACTCTCTTGTTTCCTCTCCTAAACAAGCAAAAAAGAAAGTGATTTAAACATTAAACAAGAAAAAGGGAGAGGGAGAGAGAGAATGCACTCTCCCTCTCCCTCCCTCTCCCTCTCTTTCTCTTTCTCTCCCTCTCTCTCCCTCTCCCTCTCTTTCTCTTTCATTTCCTCTCCTAAACAAGCAAAAGAGAGTGATTTAAACCTTGAACAAGCAAAAGAAAGAGAGAGGGAGACTCACCGATGAGATATGGCGAGCGTGGGGCGGCTCCTCTTTGCGATGAAGGCTCTTCCTCTCCTTCGCGAACAACGGCGGCGGCGGCGGCGGCGACGACGACGGCAAGTCTTCTTCCTCTCCTTCTCTCACGACGGTCGCTCTCTCCCTCGCTCTCGCTCTCAAAACTCACAATGGAGCAAATACGAAATGAAAACCGCGCTCGGTTTCGGCCGCATTTTTTCCTTGCGGCTCATCGCTATTTGCGTCACAAATAGCGACGCAAATAGCGACGCCGCTATCCGCTGTCACTAATCGGCGTCGCTACTAGCTCAAATCCTTGTAGTGGGTGCACACCTCCATGCCCACTCGAATGAATTGCAGCATGCTCCCTAGTGGCACGGAAGCCCGCCGCAGTGTTTCCAAATGATCCAAAGAGCATAGTCCCATTAACGACGCCTGCAAGGGGGTCACTACTGTCCAACCCAACTGCTCCATTACCACCAACAGGTTTGAAACCTTCGTATGAAAGATGATCCTTCCTATCAGCGGCCAAGGATCTCGCTGAGACCTCTAGAAATGACGTAGTGACATGCATCAAGGAGTTGGACGACACCTTCACTACATTCGCTAAAAGCTACGAGAGACTTGACCTAGGACTTCCTGACGAACCCCTCGCTTCCGATGTTCGCTCATTGCCATGCACTTGGGAGGACTACGAGTTCATGACCATCAAGTTTCCCAAAGTTGCGGCCGAGCTAATCGCTAATGGAGAGATCTCGAAGGAACAAGCTGTTCTCAGACGACTAGTCACCTCATACCACAAGCACGCTCGCTCCACGCCGGAACGTGAACTGGAGGAACTTGTGTAGCTTACCAGCTCTGCTTCTCCATTCCTACAACTGTGGTACGCCTTACGACTCTAATGGGAGAAAAAAGGCCGTTGGATCATGACTAATACTGAGCAAAGGAGGGCAATCAAAACAATTGAACGCGACCCTACGTACTTGGCACCTCTTTCATTCAGAGTTCTGGCCATTACACGCAACCTACATTTGGATGATCAGGTATTGGCCCATCCGTACATTGACCAATTCCTCACAGAGGAGGAGTTGCACATTGCTAGTCGCCTCAACTCGGGAGATATCTTTCATGACGTCTTAACCTATATCACTCAAGCTTCCCTGCAACCAAGCGAACTTGATTGCCATGCCCAGTTTGAATACGACCCTAACTTGTATACATGGCTTATGGCCAAGTAGCTCACCCCACATAGCCCATGCGAGCCTTCCCTCCCCCATGCCACTTAGAAAAGAGGGGGGAAGAGCCAGTGACAACCAAGGGACTGACCAAGTGATGTAGCAAAAGTGTGAAGGCTAACAATGCTCTACTAAATTCAAATAGGAAAGAAAGCAAGGAGGAAAAGATGTTGGTTGTTAATTATTTCTAAAAATTTTCATATCCTTAAATCTGCTCGGTAAACTGGCGCACATATTTTTTTCTTGGGATATGCTAGGAATGAACCAAATCGTAACTCTAACGTTGGTTGGGGTAATGACATGCACATACCATGGCAGGACAGGGCAGACTTCCATTTACGCAAGCATAGATGACGAAATATGGAATTAGCATCGAAACACAGGGATTCAGCCAATTTGCTTTCAAGCATACCATGAACCTAGATGAGGCTATCTCGGAGGAACCGGTTGTAAGAGCTGGTGGACAAATGCATCCTCCAAAAGTACATAGAGAAAGTCGGGCAAGCTGTCGACTATAGCATGTGTGCAAAGTTCTTGAGAAATTTCAATGAAGGGCGAAGCTGTAGCACGGTCACGGTAAGGGAAGGTAATCAAGAAAAACGAGTACAGGTGCCCCTTAATGCCGCCACTGTCGAAAGAGCCTTGGGACTCATGCCCAAAAAAGAAAGACGCCCAAAAAGGGACATGTACGCCATGCTGGGAATCAAAAAGGAAGATGTGCACACAGTTGATGGAATTAGTCTAGTTGAAATTCTAGACCCGGCGACAAGAATGCAAGCTAAGATGATCCATTCTCTCTTCTCTAGCCACAGGTACAATGCCCTCATGAATAGGATCAGTGTGCCACTGCTGGAAAGCATTGCAGCAGGAGTCCCGGAGGAGGTGGATTGGAACGGTTTCGTCCAGAAGACTATAAAGAGTTCAGCCACCGCCCTTCTAGCTCCAGTCGCAACGCCAGCTGGTGGGGAATCCCCAGCCTCCACCGCGCGATCCACAAGGAAAAAAACTGCCATCAAGGCCTCCACGATTAGGTACGGAGGTATACTTACAGCAATCATTGATGAGGCCATCAAGGGTGCTGGTGTGGAGGGAGAGCAGATTGAGCACCAATACTCACCACATTGAGAGGAGGAAGGCTCGAGTGAAAGGATGACTAACAATGTAAGAGATCCTGAAGTACCACTCCCGCAAAAGGCCGGGCCTCAAAAGCAAATGAAGAACGGCAAGGGCCAAAAGAAGGCGAAGACACTAAGCAAAGGGGAGTGGGCTGAGGTGAAGAGGGCTTGAAAAGAGTCATGTGGGTTGGAAGAACAATTGCAGAAGGAGGAGGAGGAAGAGCTCGCAAGAGTTAAAGAGGAGTCAAAAAGGGCAGAAGAGGAATAGCAGAGAAGGGCGAAAGAAGAAGCCTACGAACTGACCATGAAGGAACTAGCTGAGGCCACTCGTAGGTCTGTTGAAGAAACTCACAGACTTGGAGAAATCAACTCCTATGGTCCTCACCATGAAGGCAAAGCAAGTGGCATTGTGAGGGCAGCCCCGATGATCACAGGCAAGGGAAAGTCGCTGTTACACCCCCTGTCTCCCTCCTTCGTGCCAATGCCAACGAGCACCCCAAATGCCCCATAGCCCATGCCTTCTCCAAACATGGCCCAAATGATGAGCATGATGCAGATGCTCGTTAGTAAGGTGGCAGAGATTGTCCCAGAACCTGGAGCAAAAAGACCTGCCACCGCTGATGCTGAATCCAGGAAAGACCCTAAACAGCAAAAACTCGAAGCATCGACCACCACAGCTCCCATCCCCCTGTCACCAGGAGCAGACTACGACGCCTACGTGGCTGAGCTCCTAGCATAGCTGGAGGCGAAAAAGGAGGAAAAGAAGGTGGCCCTACTAGAGCTGGAAAAAGAAAGGGAAACCCCGGTGGCCTTGAAGCTCGAAGTTTCAAAGCAAGAGGCTAACCAGTGAAGGGATGTCAAGGCGTTACAAGACCAATTGGAGGCAAAAAAGAAGGAGGCCCAGGACAATGAGAACCACCTAAAAGAGAGGCTGGAGGACGAAGAACAGAACTTGGTGGCCGAGCAACGGAGCTTAAAGCTGCTGGTGCAGCAGTATGCCGACCTAGAGCAAAGAATGGCTAGACTAGAGGGGTATGGACTATTGGCAACTCAAGAAGGTGAAGCGAGCGAGGGGCAAGGGGACACCATGGCAAAGCTTCAGTATGAGCTCGAGGAGCAAAATAGGCTAGAAAGAGAGATAGAATTCCTAGCACGGGGCCGGTCCACAACCCTCGCAACGGAACTGCAAGAACAACAACAGGAGGTACAATGGCTGCAAGGGGCGTTGGAAGTTGCCAAGGAAGACACTGAGGTCCTCATGGCCATGGCCTTCATGCAACGAAGACTGCACCTTGCAAAAATCCAGAGCCATGAGCAGTTAGCATAGGAAAGATCTGAACAAATTGATGAGGCAGAGCATAAATTCAGTATCGCAACTCAAGCAAAGGAAATCGCCGAAGAGCAATTGGCTTAGAAGTTCAGGGAGTGGCATCAACTCTGGGCTTTAACGAATGAACAACAACAGGTGATGACCACACTGGCAGTGTGATGGAAGAGGAAAGAAAAAAGATGGATGAAAGGGCCAATGCTTGGGAAGAAAACAACTTTGACAGAATCAGACAATTAATGAAGCGCTTGGTGGTGGCAGAGTGCGAGAGAGTTCTTGCCGAATCTAGAGCTGAAGCAGCCAATGTATACACCCACGCACAAAGGCAAGCCTTTCTTAGCACTGTTCTACATGTCACCCAAGCATAGGTGATGATTCAATGGAAAGGGTGAGAAGAAAATTGGAATTGACTACCTGGGCGCTAAGGTACGACCTTCAGGAATGGGAGCTCCCCACTAGCACGGGACTCACCAAGGAACAACAATTCAGCTACCTGCTTAGTGTCGGCCTCTCCATTGTTGAGCTCAAGGACCTGGGATTCAAAGAGCAGGAACCGCCCGTACCACTACCACGAACAATTCTAGCTGCGCCCGAACAAGATATTGAGGAAGGCCCGGATTCGGACCAAGAGGCCGACGAAGAACTACGGAAAGCACCCAATCCCCCTCTACCAGACCTCCCACCAGATGAGAGTGAAGATGCCCACATGCGGGAGTGCATTGTGGCAGCCACAAGAAGGAGGCAGGAGCTGGCAGAGGATGCACAATGCAGAGCTCGGTCACTACCTAGACAATTCTCTGACGAGCAAGTAACACTACGAAGGGACCCCAACCCCATTGATTGGCTGCAGGAATTGGTCATCTGGCGTGACCGGGAGTTTCAGAAAAGGCCTTTTGATATGTCCTTCTCCTATCTACGTTCGCTGGATCGGGCGTTGCCGCTCATTATCCTATCCAAAATCAAGGATCTAGCCAATGACCTAGCGAACAAATGGGTGGAAGAAAGGAGTCTAATTAGGACCAGGTGGAGGCAGGAGCCTGTAGACTACTAGTAGGACAAGGTGAACCGGATTCCCAAATCCGTCCAAGGCTACAAAGCGCAGCCGAAGTGGCGGAGGAGGATTTGGGATGCCAATTTTCACGCCTAGACCGCCTTCTATAGCTCACTCCCTGAGGAGCGAAATGACCCCCCCTACATGCCCTTCCCCCGCCGACATGGAGTGGACTATGACTACGCCATTCACAGGGATTTTGATTTTCCTAAAATATATAATGTAAATGCCCAAACTCCCGAGGAATGCTTAGTTTTTAGACAATAGGATATCCTTCCATCCATCGCCCGCTTCCTCGCGGACTTCTCCTCCTACCCGGATCCTGCCTTCCTAACCACCTGCAGCTATCTTAGGTTTCCCAAATTCCTATTAGTACAGAAGCTCACCGCCGTTGAAGAAGCTCACCTTCCCCCCCTCTTTTTTGACATCAATCTAGGCATCAATAGTAGAGCTATGACTAGATTAATGATGAGGGCATCCCTCCTTCCCTCTTTTTGCTTGAAGCTCTTAGAAAACATGAATGACAACCACTTCACAAGGTGTAACCATCCCTTTTTATCATCCACACCTCTGAAGGCCCGAGCTGGAATTAAAGAATATCTCCAAAGTCGTGCCTTTATATCCCAATGCCTACGACCTCCCCACGCTTCGTGGTTGATGGTGATCGACACTACACAAATGCCTTCTATGGAAAAAAAAAAACTTTGCTCACCGCACCTAGGGATCACCCCTAGCCCCTCTCCCCACTTCATGCTTTGGGCACATCAAGGGAAAGACTTTCAGACATGTCATCACACTGCACTACACCTCCAACGATGCACAAACTAGGTCCTCAAGTGTGAGACATTACCAAGGGCTTGCCCAAGGTTAGACCCATCTCCCAGTTCCACTGCACATGCACTTACACCTCACCGTGAGACAGACACACCCCTTAGGGAGTGCACAACTTTCTCTTGAAGGCTGTTTGTAACTCAATCAGGGCCCGCCATTAGCATGGATCTTGGAACCACGTGTTCTTCAATTGATTACGGAGCCTCGGTTTCGATAGTCATCGCCGACGAGAAATTCCAACTATGTAACGAAGGACGAGCATCTTTATGCAGATCAAAGCAAGCCGGAATCTATCCCAATCATTAGGAATCAACACCCCATCATCTCTCATTCACAGCATCACCTTTTCGATAGTGGTCATCTACCCACCAATTCCACTTAGCACCAACCCCAACTACCCTACTGCTCCCCACCCCAGTGCCATGGGACTGGCACTCCGCTAAGAGGGGGGTAATGTTTACCACAGCACAGAGGAACGAAAAATGGAGCAGAAGTGCGGGAAAAATGGAAGAAGGAGATAACCAAGAAGACACAGGACAAAGGAAGGAAAAGATGTCCTAGATGGAGGTCAGACTCTGAAAATCTGAATGACGGCGTCGCCTCAAGAAAAGAAAAGAGTAAAAGCATGCCATTAAATATGAAGGAACTCCCGAATCCTTGTAAAAAGAGCGCCGGGCTCACTCCTGTGCAAATTGTATACATTAGTGGGAACGGGATAAGTTAGAATGGTGGGAAATAGGAAAAGAGGGCCTAGGCTAATGGCCGGCCATGTAAAAAGTGGGGATGACCGCCCAAAAAGTAGGGCATGTATATAAAGTTTTGAAGTGAATGAGAAGTTCATTCTTGGGTGTGGCTAAAGCTTCTTCTTCCTCTTCTCTTGCTTCTTACCTTCTTGCTTGTGCTTAAGTGAGGGATTGAGGGAGTGAGTGTGTGAGAGTGAGGGATCGTAGAGAAGAAGCTCCCCATCTTCTCTCTTCATCATTCCTTCCCTTCTTCTCTTCTCTCATCTCGTGCAGCTATGGAGGATGGAGCTTGACGGAGAAGGCTTGAGGTTGCTTGAACTTGCTACAAGGATCGTGGAGCTACAGGAGTGTGAAAGAGAGGAGGAAACTAAATCGAGCATTAAGGTAAGCAGTACACCCGCAAGGTAGGCATTGCGTGTCGGCTATGTGAGAGGTAGCCATGGCCGCTCGGCTTGAAATGCTTGATCAATAAGCAGTCTGTAGGTCTCAGGGTAGAGCTCCGTAGCTCCCCAACAATATTGAGATTCGATATGTGCATATACTCAAGGGTTCCATATTCTCGACTCCCCTTGTGTAATATGTACTTGGAGTCATAGATAAAAATAAGGTCCTCTGTGAGTTACTTAGCTGTATGCCCCTCAAAGAGTAATCTACCAATTTCGAGGTGGTAACACTTAAAAGAACTAGTGAAACTCTCAACATTTTGCCACTCATAGCAATTCGAAGGGTATACTTCTGTAAATACAAGACAAGTTGTTATATAGGTATCATGAAAGTTCTCATTCTCAATGAGTTGCAAATACTTACTGTTTGCAATGTTTTGTTGAAAGGGCACAGTGGGCGCAATGTGTATTTGTTTTTGCATGAATGCATGTTGTACAAACACCTCTATTACAAGGTGAGAATAAAATTTCCTTTGTTTGAGAGCTAAAATTTTATCCTTTCAGTGCTTTGATACATCTACAATTGCAAATGCTTTCACCTTGAAAGCTCCCTTCATACTTGGACACATAGGTACCCAAGACGAGCAATGATACGTATCGATGATCCAATTCCCTTCTTCATCTTTTCTGTTACGTACTTCTATCGAGAGAATGGTTGTTCTTCTCTCAGGCATTATAACCTACGCATTTGAACGGGAGCTATGGAGCTCTACCCCGAGACCTACGAACCACTTATTGATTAAGTGTTTCAAGCCGATCGGCCATGGCTACCTCTCACATAGCCGACACGCAATACCTACCTTACGGGTATAGTGAGCTTACCTTGATTGCTCGATCGAGTTCCCTCCTCTCCCTTGCACTCTGGTAGCTCCACGATCCTTGCAGTAAGCTCAAGCTCTCTCCAACAAGCTCCATCCTCCATAGCCGCACAAGAAAAGAGAAGAGAAGAGAAGAAGGAAAGATGAAGAGAGAAGATGGGGAGCTTCTTCTCCACGATCCCTCACTCTCACACACTCACTCCCTCACTCCCTCAATCCCTCACTCAAGCACAAGCACGAAGGCAAGAAACAAGAGAAGAAGAAGAAGAAGCTTTGGCCACACACAAGAATGAGCTTCTCATTCACTTTTCAACTTTATATACAAAACCCCAAATCCCTTTTGGGCGGTCATCACCTTATTCTCTTTTTTACATGGTCGGCCATGGCCTAGGCCCTTTTTCCCATTGTCCTCCTATCTTCCTAGCTTCCTTCCTACCATCCGTCTACATTTACAAATTGCACGGGTGAGAGCCCGGCACTCTTAAGATAAATCACGGTGCCCTTTCGCTTTTTTACAAAAGTATTGACTTGCGCATTTCCTTATGCGCCTTTTTCCTTTATTTAGGACTTTTCTATACTTCTTGCGTTTCCATATTTTTCTTGGCGCGCCTTCATCTTCCGTTTCACTTTGCCTTGGCCTTTGTCTTCTACTTTAGCTTTTCCAGATTGTCCACCTTGTTCGTCTGACGGATCCGGTAGCTCCACAATCCTTGCGGCAAGCTCAAGCAACCTCAAGCCCTCTCCATCCTCCATAGCCGCGCAAGAAAAGAGAAGAGAAGAGAAGAAGAGAAGATGAAGAGAGAATATGGGGAGCTTCTTCTCCACGATCCCTCACTGTCACACACTCACTCCCTCACTCCCTTACTCCCTCACACTCCCTCAATCCCTCACTCAAGTACAAGCAAGAAGGAAAGAAACAAGAGAAGATGAAGAAGAAGCTTTGGCCACACACAAGAATGAGCTCCTCATTCACTTTTCAACTTTATATACAAAACCCTAAATCCCTTTTGGGCGGTCATCCCCTTATCCCCTTTTTTACATGGCCGGTCGTGGCCTAGGCCCTTTTTCCCATTGTCCTCCTATCTTCCTAGCTTCCTTCCTACCTCCCATCTACATTTACAAATTGCATGGGTGAGAGCCCGACACTCTTAAAATAAATCATGGTGCCCTTGCGCTTTTTTACAAAAGTATTGACTTGCGCCTTTCCTTGTGTGCCTTTTTCCTTTATTTAGGACTTTTCTACACTTCTTGCATTTCCATATTTTTCTTGGCGCACTTTCGTCTTCCGTTTCACTTTGCCTTGGCCTTTGTCTTCTGCTTTAGCTTTTCCAGATTTTCCACCTTGTTCTATGACGGTTAGCAGCATTACATGTAAAGAAGTATGTATTAACCCCTAAATAATAAGCATTTAAAGTCTATCCAGTAATCACCAATATGCCATACAATTCAACATGGCATTAAGAGATGTTTACACTTTTGTAAATAGACATAAACATTGATATTAAAACGCATGTGGATATATACATCAATACAAAGTATAGATTTAATTTCAAGACATCACTTTAATCATACCATTTACATGAAATATAATGAAAAGAATAGCACAAGAATACTCGGAGAATTTTGCCAAAATAAATTTTATTATAATGAAGAGGAGTCTGATTTGACTCAATACATTGTATGAAATGTGGGTATTATAGAGTAGTTGTTACAAGGATAGCAGCCACATGGCATGCAAATCTTAATAGGCACATTGGATTGACACCTAAGATATTCTAAGACTCAACATATTATGTGTTATATGGATGATATGATACAAGAGTTTCATGGATCATTGCCAATTGGCATGGAGATCCAAATGGACACATAGGACCAATAAAGCAGAGGATTTTTGAACCATCGACTTTCAGCAGATCCATATCATCCAACACAAAGGAATCACTCACCACATCAAAATAGTTGATGGAGAATTATATGCTTCACCTAAACCTTGTACAATACCTGCATGTACAAAAAAACACCTGCATGAATCCCTTTTAACAAAAATACTTGCGTGAATCCCTTTTAGCAAAAAATATCTAGATAACTGCATGAATATAAGCAATACCACTACAACATATACATGCTATAACGACGTTTATAACGACATTTTCTTTATATATGAAAAATATCCCCATCGTCACTATTAGCGTCGCTATAAAACCTTCGCTATTTGCCTCGTTGTTTCCGTCGCTAATTTCGTCGGTATTAGCGTCGCTAAAACCGACTAAATTAGCGACGGTTATAGAGGAATTTTTGACGCTAATACCAATGATTGTAGAATTATTTTTCGATGCTGATACCGATGGTTGCAGAAAAAAAAAATTGTGACAGTGCTGTAGATGCAGCCCTGCCACAGTTAAAGCCACACAGGGCTAAGAGACAATTCCTACTGTCAAAGAAGTTAGACAATCGATCCCAAATAATGACAAGACTTTGCAAACAAGTACTTTCATGACATTAATTAACAAAAATGTGCACTGCATTGATAAAGAAAATAATAGAACTTAAATTGAGAAGTGCTACTGCGACAAAGCAAATATGTATACACATGTACATTAATATGTGGTGAATAACATGGAGATGTGTATATGGAGCCATGCTACAACATAAAAGTCCGAATCATATACACTTAGCTATTACATATAGAGGATAGAGGCCATAAGGCCTTACATAATACAAGATGGGGAGTAATCCTATGTAGCCTAATGTGCTCTCTACGACTCATCCGCATCAGAAAACTCCTCTCGTTGTAGTGGCATACTGAAGGGAGTCTGCAACAGCAAATACATATATAATTGTGAGTACCAAATACAAACTGACATATAATGACAGATTTCTCAAATTAGGAATGATATTTATTACTACTTACCGGTCCTTTGCGAGCATAGAGCTTCTCGATCAGGGTACTCAAGCCATGCTTCTCCCCATATGTCACCTCTAGTGCAGTTGAGTCACGATTCGTAAAACCTTGCTGTGGCACACAAACATTGAAAAATATCGTACTTGAGATTCATGTTCGAAGTACATACATCAACATGGATGTCATTAAATTAGAGTAATCTATCCTATTAATACTTACGAAATCTGCCAGGAATGTTGCATGGCCGCCGCTACTAAGGTGATGCACCGATCCTGTGTCCAAGTGCGCCTTTGCTGCATCCTTTTGCTGCTTCCACTTGTCTGGAGTGGATGTCGTCTCATCCTGGAGATTACTCCAGTCCTCTGTATCCAGCCACTCCAGCCTTGATTTGCCCTGCCTGACTGGTTCGCGTGCATCAGACCGCCTATGCGACTGATCACGCATACGCGTCATCATCCACCCTCTCGAAAATCTATCATTGCTAGAGGGCTGAGGAAACTCTCGATACAATGTATTGATTATGTACTCCTTGCTGGAATCTGGGATCTCCTTCCACTTGTCTGTAATGTTGTGCCGAAATACTTGTTGGCACAACTCATGCATCCTAGAGATGACAGCTTTTCCCTCATCATTCAAGTATAAATGGCCAGTGGCCTTATCTATGAGATACGAGTAACCTGCAAGATTTTGCAAATGGGTACTTTCATGACATTAATACAAATGTGTCAAACACAACTTGAACTTATAAGTGCTACTGTGAAAAAGGATGCGAAAATACATATCTGGAGGAGTGGGTTTCGTGTACTTCTTGTTGGCCCTAGGAGTGATCGGTGGGGTGCGTGAAGGAGTGGGAGCAGTAGACGTATGCCTGCCACTGCCAGTGAAAGACGGTGTCGACTCCTTGGTGGCAATGTGAGTGGGAGAGACTGCATCTGTATCCCCACAACAGGAGCTGCCTCCTCCTCGACTACGTGACTCTGAAGCAAAGCGAGACCTGCGACTGCGTTTACTGGAGACCGAAGCATCGGACCGTCTAGAGTCTGCCGATCGTGCTGAGGTAGAATGGGAAAGCTGTGCATTGGCTCTATCTCTGACCCATGCTAGCTGCTCCGGTGAGAAATGCGCTAGCATCGCGTCAATGTCATCATCTGTAAAATCGTGACTCATCCTGCCGTCCATGCCCAAATCCTAAACCTGCACATACAAGGAAAAATAATAATATTAGATAATGAATTGCAAGACATAATAAAACTAAGACTTAATTAGCAAGATTTTATTTTAAAATAATAAAAAAATTAGATAATACAAAACACCATACTCCAAAAACATACAAACTGTCCTAACCAATTTGCAAAAATTGGCATTGCTGTAGTGGGAGGAACGTTTCAATCGAGTCACTTTTGTTTAGGGTTCCACAATCTCATCTTGACATAGCTCAGTATACACCGGGAGATCTATACAAAATTCTCCACAAAATGAGGACTCTGCTTCATTTTCAAAAAACCCATCCTCTATCTCCATAGGTGAGATGTCTTGGTCCTCCAGGCGGTTCATCCTAGTTTCTCGTATGCCTTCTCTCATTGCCGCTATTAAAGGTGTCTCTTCTACGATCAGTACGGGGGTTCTAGTAAACACGGGGATACTCCTAGATGTCATGGGAATGACATACCACCATTGAGGTTGTTGCGGATTAGGGAAAAAGACGACCTGATCCATATTACGATTAGTATAAAAGTCCAATTTGAGATTGCTAAAGCGCGTCAAGTATTAGAGACTCTTACCTGCTCACAATGATTTGGCAAAACAAATGTATCACTCAAATTGGTCCACTTCTTCGTTGAGTCAATCTAAACAAAGCCACTTGGCCCTTGCCGAACAGTTGCACCTGCTCCTTGAGAGTAACCTTGAACCATTGCACATCAAATATGGTCACGGAGAAACTTCGATAGTCCACTGCAAGGATACTCTATAAACATCTGAAATACTCCATCTTTGCAACTACACGGTTTGGATCTGTGGCACGTCATCGGCTTTCCTGCTCAAACATTGCCATCACTCCACATTCCATTGTCGAGCGTAACTTGTCGATGTGCTCTAATCTAAAATGTCGTCCACGTGACCATGCTACACTATGGACCTTATACTGGGAGAAGAACAAGTATATTAGTTGCGATTTGCAGTATAGATTGTAATTTCTTGGGATTGCATCCATACCTTGGGATTGCATCCACGTGAGAAGTCCCACTCTTCTTCAGCATAACTCTTTCTCCATCTTGAGATGCTTTGGTTAGGGCCTCATGTAGCCATCTAGTGGACATGAGTAGAGGCATCTCCTCTAAGCCCTTCGGATATCAAATGGGCCGTTACCGCATACTCTGTCGAAAGTCAGATCTTTTAGACTCTCGCTCAGCTCGAGCATCCTCATACTGTTGCAGCCACTTCTCCATCGTAGCACTATGCAACATACAAAATCCGTTCACCTTGGACTCCATGGATGCGTCCATCTTCTTCTCTATTCCGTTTCCCACTAGGACATCTCCATTCAGAAGATCATCCTCCTTAAGTGACCATATCAAGCCTTTGTCTCGGTCCACAATGGACAACCACTCAGAAATGTACACTAAGGCCTCCGACACTAACCAACCTTCAGCCATGCTACCCTCAGGATGAGCCCGTTGTCACACAAATCCCTTTAAGGTCTTCATGAACCGTTCAAGGAAAAACATCCATCAACTATGGATTGGACCTGCAACCTGCAATTCATCTACAATATGCACTAGAAGATGGGTTTGTATCGTAAGCATGCTACTGGGAAGATACTTCTTCAAAAGACAAGCAGTCTCTACTGCCATGCATTTCGCGGATTCAATCCATGATGTGTGAATCGCTTTTTAGGAGACAAACTGAACCAACTCGGACGATTTGTAAACGGTTGTCTATACCTCCGATGTCAGAGACCCCGCGATTGCGATCGGCAATACAAACTGTGAAAACCATGTAATTAATATTGTGTATAAACAAACGGAGATTCTGAAATCTAATATACAGAATCATGCCATACGCAGCCTCATACTGTACATACCTGACACATCTTATGCCAATCATGGGATTTGAGTCCTGTCAGTTGGTCATCCTTTGTGAATGCTGTCTTGAGAGAACGGATTAGGCCAGTCGGCGTGCAAAAGGACTTGATGTTTTCCTTTACTCGTCACACTTCATTGCCAGACAAAACCCAAGGAGCGCGCGGAAATTGCACTCACCGTCGATGCCACTTATAGGGCAATATGGTTCCATCTTTCCCATTGCTTTCAAATCCATTCTCGCTCCTAGTGTGTCTCGCTGCCCAGTGAGATGGTCCCATAGCAAGCTACCCACATTCTTAAAAATGTGCGTGGGATCTAAAAGGTGGTTAATTTTCAGTTTTTTCCAATAAGTCTGCTCATAGAAAATTGAGAAGCATCGCATTCCACTGGGAAGCAAGTCTTGGTCCACCATCCTGCGATCAAACCAGCTCACTGCATTCATTCTAACATGAGGGCGACCAAGAAATCCTTCTCTCATGACATGACCCTTTGGCAAAAAATCCTGATGTCCCTCAAATACCATCTTCTTCATAGATTTTGACATACAAGAATCCAACCTTGGTCCACACAGAGGACATGCATGGTAACCTGATGTGACTAGCCCTGCAGAACAGACATGTACAATGAGGCATGTCATAACACCAACATCGCTCAAAGAAAACTAGAAAAATAAGAAAACACGCTTTACCAGAGCATTCTCCATAACCTGGAAAGTCATGCATGGTCCACATAAGAATTGCCCTTATAGTTGCGGATCGCCTACCAATATGTTTGCTCATGTCCTCTACTACAATTCCCTCCCCCAACTCCTTTAGCTCATCAATCAGTGGAGAGAGGTAGACATCCATATTCTTGACTTTTATCGTCTAGGCATAAGCAAGCTGAGCAAAAGGTGTCCTTTCTTGGTGGAAAGCCATGGCGGTATATTGTAGTTAACAAGGACCATGGGCCATACACTATAGGAGGTGGAACGTCAACCAAAAGGATTTATCCCATCCATGGCAAGACCGAATCATAGATTCCTCGCCTCCTTTGCAAAGTCAGGGAAAGTCTCGTCAATGTGATGCCATGCTTCTGAGTCAGCTGGAGTACGTTGTACACCATCAATGGATCGATTTTCTGCATACCATGTAGTCAACTTTGCAAAACTCTTGGTCCGAAAAATATGACGAACACGCGGTATCAGCGGAAAGTGCCTCAAAACCTTCTGCGGAACAGTCTGTCCTTGCAGGTCATTTCGATACCGGTCCGCACCGCACTTGGGACATGTGGCCAACAATTCAAACTCTCCCCGAAAGAGAACACAATCATTGGGGCAAGCATGAATGCAATTATAATCCATGCCTAGCTTTCGCAGCACTTGTCTTGCATCAACACGAGACTCAAGCATTGTGTTTTGGGTAGGCAAAATGTAAGATTTCAACGTTCTACAAATTGCAATGAAGCACGTTATTAGAGTACTACATAGCACATTTTAATGGCTTTCAATAAAGAATCATACACATCATAATATACCTAAATAGCTCTGTCACACTCGCATCGCTCCATCCATACTTTGTTTGTATGCTCAACAATGCAAGAAGTGTCTTCAAATGGGATACCCGACTCTCATCATACAATAGAATGGCAGCCTCCGCAAATAAAGGATCTTGGGATTCCGAGTCTGTCGGAAGCAATGATTCGATCATGTCCTCTAACCGGGGCTCCAAAAAAGTAAGAGGATCGTCCATGTCTCCAGCATTCTCACCCATAGAAGGGGGTTGAGAGTTATCACCTTCTATGAGATAGTTAGTTATCTCAGACGGCATTTGTATAGAGCGTGGACGAACCCGTCTTATTGGACGCAAGAGATTTGCGGATTGCAATGTATCGACATGGCCCTGAGCCTGTAAAGGACGTTAAGGAGCTAACTTCTAAGATAACCCCAAACTGTTATACTTAAATCAATTACATGTCATATAGTAATGAGAGAGAACTTACCGCAATCTTGTAATTCAAGACTGCTTGGTCGATTATCTCAACTCAAAACTCTCCATACCGTTGCACATGCTCTATGAACAAACGACGTTTCCGAGGAATGGCCAATTTGCATTGCGTGCATGGATAGGGGACATGTTGATTGAGCCAAGCCTCACGATCACCACCATGTTGGTCGTGAGTGCTAGACATCTTGACTGCGATGTAATGGAATGATAATTTAATAACGATTCTATATTGTATATTGGGACCACTCCACTATATATATTTCAGGTCTTTTTTAAAAAAAATTTGTACCTATCTCTTTGAGTTCGGCTCTAAACTTATCTATCTTTGAGGTCGGCTCTAAACTATGTTCACACACATACATTTTCGTACCTACATTGCAAAGAATAAAAACCAACACAAGAAAAAAATTGAAAACACTCGCTTCCATTTCTCTCTCTTTCAACACTTCCTAACCTACATTGCAAAGCAACACAAAGATCGAAGAGAAACCAACACTTTCTAACCTACATTGCAAAGCAAAACAAAGATTGTAAAGAAACCAAAACAGGGCATACAGTTGTGCTCTCTTCTTCTTCCACGACCTCTTCGTATGGGCGGCGCTTCTCTCCTCACGTGGGGCTCGTGACTTGCTTCCTTGCTCACCTCCCTCTCTTGCTCACCTCCCTTTCTCTTTCTCTCCGCCTTCACGCGCATGTTTGAAAGAAACATTCGGGTTTCCGCAAAATGTTACCGTAGTAAGTCGTCGCTATTAGCGTCACTATTTACATCGCTATTTGCGTCGCTAAATAGCGACGTTTTTAGTGACGTAGATAGCGATGCTAATATCGACGCCGAAAAAAAAATCGTCGCTACTTAGCGTCGCTATATGTGTGTACCCTTGTAGTGTACAAAACATGGCCATTTTACCTATAAGCTGATTTACTGAAGATAAGATTGAATCATTGTTAATCAAAACCCATTGCAAATTATGGACATAAGAAAACATCAATCCCATCAAATATAAAAGTCACTAATTAAATGAATAAATTTTGGCACCACAAAATATGGTAGATTTACCTGTAAATTGAGCTACAGAATCTCTGCTCTACCTTGTGTTAAGTGCTACAACAACAATTGATCCTTAAGTTAAAACTAGCATCAAACCCTATTGTAAAGATAGTAGAAAAGGGATAATGCAGAGAGGAAGAAAGAGAGAGTTTGTGTGAGTACACGGGAGAGAGAAATAAATGAGCACCTATCCAATCTTGCCCAAATTGATCTCCGCAAAAGACAAAATTTCAAGACTTAGTATTTATATGAAGGTATACTGAAAAAATAGTAGAAAAGAGGAAACATAGACAGAGAAAGAGAGAGGGAGAGAGAGATAATCACTTATGCAATGTCACCCAAAATGATCTATGTAACAAAACAACAACAAGGGTTAGAACTAACATTGTGTTGTATTGAAAAGATATCAGCAAAAAAAAAACCAAACAGAGAGAGAGATTAACACCTTTGCCTCTTGCTCCAAATAAACTCTGCAAGAAAACAACAATTAGAACGAACATCAAATTCTATTGAAAACACAACATAAAAGAGAAACAACACATAGAGAGAGGGGGAAATAAAAGAGAAAGAGATGAGCACCTCTGTCTCCTACAATAAAACAACAACAATAAGAAATGACATCAAACCCTATTGAAAAAATAGTAAACAAGAGAAAATGCAAAGAGAGATGGGCACCTATGTTTTGCCCAAAATCTGGAGCTGCGTGGAGAAGAAAGTGCAGAGGTAAGCAGAACGCTCAAAACCCTAAAATTCACGAGTATAGAGAAGAGAGGGAAAGTGGTCTGTTGCTCAACTTTTGGGTCAAATTGATTTCGTAAGAGGGAAAAAACTGAAATTAAAAATTCTCCAAAAAAAGGGGGAGAAATACAAGGTGAGAGAAACTCAAATTTTGTGTACTATTCATTTTCCCTTTTTTAAATCCCCCACTACTTTTTTCAATAGAAAACCAGGATTTGGAGAGAGAAGATTCACCCTCCATAGATGTCAACATCTAACCTTCCTATTGGACAATCCAAAAGGCCCACATCTTAAACTATATTATTTTTAAGGACCCATTTGTGAGTTCATTTTTTTCCTAATGTCATTTTCATGTTGAAAGGCCCTAATTATCAATTTAGCTGCAAGCTTCTTGTCCAAATCCAATAGATTTGGAGGCTCTAATCCTCTATCTCTTTTTGTTTTGGTATAGTCCTTCCATGCAACCTTTGGAAGCTTGAATCTTTCTCCATTGCGAGACCAAAGAAAGTCTCTAGCTAATAATTATAAGTTCTTCAATCTTGCTTTGGATGGCATTAAGAAAGATAGGAAGTAGATAATGAATGGGGTTAGGATATGTTCTAGGATAACAATCCTTTCTAAAAATGAGCATTAGAAATGGCTAAGATATTCCAACTTCTTCTTGACTTTGCTTATTACCCAATCGTTTCTCTATTTTAGAGAGACTTTGAATCCCATTGGAATCCCTACGAATCTATATACCTTAACTTCTTCAATTTCTTTACACCCTTCATTTATTAGCCACCATTAGGGGGGTTTAATTAGGGTTTTAATTCCTATTTTAGTAGGATTGACCATAGATCCTGAGGCAAGGCAAAAGATTTTGATGCAACTCCAAAAGGCCCTGATTGAGAATGAGTCATTATTAATTGTTCCATTTGTATCATATGTGAAGAGATTGAGCACCATATTCTTATTATAGGGGAGTGTGATGCCTTTAAGCCTTACTTCACTTATTTATTTATCAACTAACCAGCCTAGGGCATCAGCTGCTATAGTAAAGATCAATGGGGCTAGTGGGCAACCCATTCTTATCAATCTATAAAGGGGAAAGGATGTTGAGACTTCACCAGTAATTGCTACTTTTGCTAATGCATTCCTAAAGAGGATACTAACATATCTTATAAATCTTTTGCTTAGCCCCATGTCTTGAAGGGATTGAAGGATGAAGCATCAGTCTAGCCTATCATAAGCCTTATCGAAATCTATCTTGAAGAAAAAAAGTCGTGATTTTTTTCCTAACATTCGCAAATCCCTCCCATAAGTTGATGATAAACACTACAATAGAAACGAGGCATAGACGCGCAAAGTCGGGCGCGTCTATCATTGTGTCTATATGTGCGTGTAAAAGAGCGTGTAAACAGACGCGAATTTTGCGTTTATATATCCGCGTAAATAGATGCGAATATAGACGCGTCTTCAGATGTGTAATTATTTAACCACCTGAAATTGGACTTAATATAATAAAAAAACCAGAGTTAATAATTATTTTTGCATTGCTCTCTAATGAATGGTAGTTCCTCCAGTTGACAAGCCTGATATAAGTAATTAGCGGCAAGCGGCAGAAACCTTATTATACAATTAATAGCAAGTATTGCATGTATCTCGTAATTTCTCTACTTGAAGATGATAAAAAATAGTTCCTTTTTATTATGGAAAATTCAATTTAGCTTTAAACTTGACTATTGATTCTTGAGTATGCACGTGTGTGCATGATAAAAACCATAGAATTAAGAATACACATTAAATCATTAAGCAAATTAAGTATGTTACAGTGAATGATCCATCTCATCTTCAATGAGATTAGCCCTTGCTAAACTATCTACTTCTAGGTCTATGTTACCAAGAGGTAACGAAACAAATAAGTCTATCCCACTATCAGATGTGTTGCTATATTGCTCAATAACTTAATCAATATCATCGACAATCACATTATTGTCCTCTTCTGCGTTTCCTTGAACATCCTCGCGAGGTTCATCTTGTACTATATCACGCATATAATCCATTATGGTGTCATCATGTACATCATCATTAATTGTTGGATTGTCATCTACTATCTCTATGTCGGTAATATTACCATATATTAGTTTTGAATGATTAGATATAGGGATGACATACCACCATCGGTTATTGTTTACCATTGGATGATACACAACCTGTATTTGAAAAAAAAAAGCAAGAAACTTAAATACTTATTATATTGTATATATGTATCACATGTATACATATAAAAAAATTAGCTTTTGCATAGATACCTGCTCGCATTGTTGAGGTAGTACTAATGTGTCATTCTTGTTTTGGTGAAATTTTGTAGAGTCAATGATTATAAAACCACTTGGATGACATCTGATTGTGCAATGCTCACCATCTGTTACCACTTCTTTAAACCACTTCACATCCAGTACATATATAAAGAATCATCTGAAGTCAAGCTTCAGAATATCTTGGATCAAGCCACAATAACCTTCCATGGTACCATTGGCATCCTCGAAGTGAGCAAGGACACCACAATGTTGGGTATTTCTCTTTTCATCTATACGTTGAGTTTGAAGATGTTTACCCTCACACCAAATAGCATTGAATAATGTGCACTAGTAGTAAAAGATTAAGATCAAGCATGTCAATTATTTATATAAAATATAACTTATAGAAACAAATTAATTGATAGTATGTCTCACCTTTGATAAGCAACCTCATGCGTATTCCCACTCTTCTTGAGATATATTAATTTCCTCCTCTTTTTCCATTCTCTCCATTTCCTCATGTAACCAATCTATATCAATATGACGTGGGAACGCATTTAGATGATCTGGAAATGAGACATTACGTTCATATCTGGTGCGAAATGCTTATCTTTCGCTTTTTCTTCTTGCCCTTGCTTCATTATATAGTGTCACCCATTTGCTCATTACATCACTATTGAGCACACAAAAACTATTTAACTTACGAAGTTCTTGTTTTGTTAGCACTTTACTCATTCCTTTTCCTTGAGGTATTATAGAGGTCATCCTCAAGTCTTCATCATCTTTCCATAGTCGTGGTTGACAGGGGTCCACTTCAGTAAGATATTCAGAGATATAAACAAGGGATGATTGCACTAACCAACCCTCAGCCATGCTTCCCTCAGGCAGTGCTTTTTTCCTCACAAAATCTTTCAAGGTTTTCATGAAGTGCTCAAGAAAAAACATCCACCTTGCATGAACTTTCCCACAAAGTGTGATCTCATCAATCAAATGTACGAGTAAATGTAATTGAGTAGTCAAAATGGATAGAGAAAAAATTTTCTCCACCAAACGAACCACCTCAACAGATAATACTCGAGCATCTTGCAATGTATTTGGATCAATTTCCTTCGAGCTCACGTATCTATCAGGATGTATTTGAGAATTGTTTATTTTTGTGTAGAAGTTCAAAGATATATAATGAAAAAATACAATGTATACACACCTCACAAGCTCTCCCATCTTGTAAATGATATCACGTACATCTTTGGATACACAATGGGATATGCTAGTAGAAAGTATGAATTGAATGTAAAACAATATTCATAGATCAAATGATAAGTTGAGGAAAAAGTCATCATACCCCAAAGTTTACACATAGTTACTCCACTAATTACTATATTCATGGTTAGAGATACCCCTACTTGAATCATTTTGTGCCAATCGTGGGACTTCAAACCAGATAGTTACTCCACACCTCTTTTCTTTTTCTTTATGAAGGCTCCCTTAAGACATCTCATACATCCTGTGGGTGTTCGAAAGCTACATATTTGTTCCTTCACTATTTTTTCCTCGTTCTTTGACAACATCCAAGGTGCATGGGGTAGCTCAATCTTTCCTCTAGGTCCAATGTGTGGCCAAGCTCATCTCATGTGACCAATGTTATGTAAATCCTCCCTTAGACACAACATTTTTGAATATGTGCATGGGGTCCAACAGGTGATTGATCTTGAGTTCAGTCCAATACAAAAGACGAAAAAATATAGAGAACCTAACAAACAAACAATATATTATGTAAACAATTCATCATGCTAAATACTTTAAAGTCAATCGAGAGAAATGCACTTCTTACCGGGAGTGGAGGGTGGCTGTCGGCATTAATCCATCTCTCCTTCCAATCTCGAATGGTTAGAGATTGTGGATTCATTCCATTAGTAGGGAGAACATATTTGGGATGGTCAATAAGAAGAAATCGATGATGATTGTTGTAGATAACCTTCTTTAAATGTGCCGGCCTAGAGGAAACTAGAGAGGGACTGCAAATAGGACATGCATGATATCCTGATGTGGTTAAACCTGAACAAACAAGTGAATTGATAAAATGCAATTGATTCAAGTCTTGAATTTTAAATATAGAGTTATATACATGTATCTGAGCACTCTTCGTATCCTGGAAAGTCATGCATGGTCCACAACAACATGGCATTCAACGTGAAATCTCTAAAGGATGCAGATGCGCTTGTATCTTGCACCTCAATACCTTCCCATAATATTTCTAACTCTTCAATCAAAGGCTCTAAGTAAATGTCCATGTTTTTTACCTTGTGCTTTCCAGGAATCAGAAGGGACAACATTACATGTCCCTTTTTAATTGCCATGGATGGAGGAATATTATAGTTCACCAATACCACTGGCCATACACTGTATGATGTGCTTTTGATGCCAAATGGATTGATTCCATCCATACCTAAATCAAGTCTCAAATTTCTTGGCTCTTCTTTGAAAACGGGCCACAAATTATCTATATGTTGCCATGCCGGTGTGTCTGCAGGGATCCTCCATTTTCCATCACTTGAACGATGACTAGCATGCCATGACATGAGCTTTCTAATAGACTTACACTTGAACATAAGTTGAATATATGGAACAATCAAAAAATGTTGCAGAACCTTACGAGGTACATCCATTGACTTCATCTCCACTTCGTATCTTGATTCGCCACAAACAGGACACTCTCGTATGAACTCATGAATCCCACGAAATAAGACACAATCATTGACACATGCATGGATCTTGACATAATCGAGGCCTCCCAGAGATGTCAAGTAATGTCTTGCTTGCTCTCTCTTAGTTGGCAATTTGTTTCCTTTTGAAAGTATTTGTGATAATAACCTACATATATTTTTAAAAGTGATTTAAAAAACTACCAACATATATTTGTGTCTGATTTTAAAATAGAATAATTAATATTATGATTCATAAGCCAAACTGAATTGATACCTACTTCAATAATGCATTCAAACTGACATTACTCCATCCATAAATTGTTTGCAAGTTAAGTATCTTGAGGGATGCACGAAGAACGGAGTACGTACAACCTTCATACAACGGAGTAGATGACGCTATGTACAGTGGATCATCTGGCTTCGTAGAGTGACCTTCTCCTCGAACCGGTTGCGAAAATAGATGGTGTACCATGTTGTCCAAAATCTCATCCTCTACAACTTGATGGGGCATTTCATGAGGGCTACTATCATGGTCGTTAGTCTCCACTCTTCTTGAAGACTCTGCCTCCTCGCATCGACGTTTTGCAGCCTCTCAACGATCGGGAGGGAGCATCTGAAGATGTGGCACCGCATCCTGCTCAACCACAAAAGGGAGTTTCATGTACGTTGATATATATTGAGTAACATAGACTAGCAATCTTAGTGTTAAAAAAAAACAATGAATACCGGTGATTTTTCTCGGTCCCATTCTCCATACATGCTAAGGTGTGACATTGCAACTCGATGTGCTCGAAAAATACACCCTCGACAACGATCACACATGCATTTAATTTTTCGTCGTAGCCATGCATCTCGATTATGAAGACGTAATGTTTCATTCTCACCTGAGGATGTGCTCCTTAACTTATCAGCATGCACCGCACTAGGTGATGACGACGACATGATTAAACCTAATTGATGACAACATCAAAATATTTGTCATTCATATGTTTACATAAAAACTTCAAGCTAGCGTATTAATTATTCTAAGATCTCAATTTTAAATACACAAAACTTATCATAAATACGTAAAAACTTATGATAAGAACTTACTATCAAAACTTATCTTAAAAACAAGAAATTATGATAAAAGCTAAATGCACGTCTATATCTGCGTTTACGTACGCATCTAAATTTGCGTCTATTTACGCGTCTAACTTCGCGTCTATACGCGCGTTGTCGTCGCATTAAGAGTTGAAGGTCTACCATTGAGGCTTTTAGTGCAGAAGAAAAGTTTAGGACTCAAGAATCGGGAGGGGAAAATAGATTGGGTTTTAATAAGATCCAGGATTTAGAAATGATTCAGGTATGGAGGAAGAGTTCAAGCCTTTTCATTATGTACTTAGTCGTACATGAACAGAAGGAATAAGTCTATTTGGATTACATCAAATGCCTCTGGATACATACATCATTTCATAAAGGATATTTTCAGATTCTCAATTCATTTATGAATGTCAAATGCAAGTACTAATGGCATTTATTTCAAGTACATAGATAGATTTCAACCCTTTGGATCAAGTATATTGTTGATAGATTCAAATGCATCCAAGATTTTGGCCAAAGATACATGAGTGCATAAACTCAAGAAGAAGCACTTCTAATCATTTATGAACAATGTCCGGATGAAAAGAGGTCATTTCCTTCCATTACAACCATAAAAATCCCATTTTTGCTCATAAAAATGGACCATAACAGTGGGCTGCCCTGTTTATGACTAGTTATTCCAGCCCATAAGTCTTCAATATCCTCACCCTTTGCTTGCCCCAAAGTCACTCAAGTACTTGGGTACAAGTCGGGCTTCATTGGACCAAGAATAAGATAAACAAAATGAGAGAAGTCGTGCATAAGAGCAGGCTGAATACTCTTCTCTCAGATTTTCCTCTTTTATAGACTGTTTCAGCATGCATTTTCGTCATATCAAAGAGGTAGAGAAGTGGAGCTCTCACCATGTTTACATCTTCAGTTGCTGGGCCTGTTGATCTTCAGTTTGCATGCTCCAAATCATGCACCATAGCTCCAGATCTCTCCAGTTTGCCTCAGACAGTGCAGCCCGCATTTTATGCTGAAAAACGCGGGCTGCTCCTTGCTCAGTCCCTGGTCACTTTTTGACCAGCCTAGGTCACTTGCTGGTCACTTAAGTCTGTTACTCGTGGTCCCATGTAGACCTAGTGGACTTTTGACAGTTTTTGGCATCTTTCTTGGGTTCTGACCATATTTTTGTACCTGAATTAATGTGATTTATCCTACAAACTGTCAATTCCTTCCAGATGACCAAGTTGTAGGTTCTCATAGACTTATTTTTCATAAATATTCATGGTATAACTAAAAATTATATGCTAAATACAAAAGAACTTGTATAACTAAGGTAGTTATTGGATAACAATGTCTGAATTTTGTATGCAAATTTCTCATATAACTTCTAGTGAAGCTCTTCTGTGTTCATAAGAATCCCATGATTTATATTATGAACAGTAAACTCTTTGACAACGTTTACATAAACTTAGACGCGCATATACATGTGAAAATAGATGCAACCGTCAAAATTCAAAAGATACTTAAATCGTTTCTTTTCAAACTGCGCCTTTCCTTTCCTGCGTTTTTTGCGGTTCTGAAGCTCGAGTTTAGCCGACATGCAGTCTCTTCATGCCTCACCTCCTCATGACTCACCTCTTCTTTCATTTCAAAGAGACAAGAGGGGAAAAAGGAAAGCCAAGGAGAGGAAGAAAGAGAGAACAAGAGAGAGGAGAACAAGAGGAAGAAGAAGCAAAGGGAGGAGATAACAAGCAGCAAGCAAGCATCAAGGAAGAGTAACTCACTAAGGAGAGGAAGAAGGAGAAGGAAGAAGCGCCACCACCTGCCACACCAAACACCCAAGGTGAGTCCTCTTTCTCTCTCTCTCTCTCTCTCTCTCTCTCTCTCTCTCTCTCTCTCTCTTTCTCTCTCTGTCTGTGTATTAGGATCTATGATTGCATTTTGTATAGCATAAATAAATCATGAATGGCGGTCGTCGGACTGAAATCAGCCGACTGAGCGCGTTTGCCAGCGCGTCTACATTTCAATACAGACGCAGGGATAGACGCGAAGCTATGTTTGCTGTCATTGCATCTAAGGCCGTGTCTTAGAGCACGTGTATTCTGTGTCAGAGACGTGAGAATACACGCGCTCTGCACAGAAGAAGCTTTGACTTCAGAGTCGCGTCTCTAGGCGCATGTATCCTGCATGTGAGACGCGGGAATACATGCGCCCTACCCAGAAGCTTTGACTTCAGAGTCGCGTATATTCTGCAGTCCACATGCGAGGATACACGCGCGCCAGAAGCATTGACCTAGAAATTGCATCTGATAGTACGTCTATACTGCATCTCAGATGCAGATATACACATGCTCTGACCAGAGGGTTGACTTTAGGGATGCGTCTGAGAGCGCGTCTATCCTACATTTTAGACGTGGTTATACACGCGCTAGTCAGCTCTGATAAAAACAATTTTCATTGCCTAAACGTTATTGTGCTTATTATGCTTCTTTATATTGATAACTAAAGCAAACTAAGAACAAAAACACAATGGGCATGGGGTGTAGATCTAGTTTTTTAATCAACAATATATTTTTGCAATGATGAATGTGACCAATCCCATGTTTGTGTTTATAAATTTTCTTGATTCATGATCAAATTTTTAGAAGCTTTAGCCTTCCAACGTAGTGAATTAGGTAGCATTATACTTTTGATACCATATTAGAGAATTTGGGAATCTTCCAAGCTCCGCTTTCAAATAAGGAGTAAAGATTTGACCAAGTGGCTAAATCTTAACCCCATATTTGAGAGTGGAACTTGGGGAGATTTCTTATATAGTATCTAGAAAAATTTTCACCTCCAAGTGGCTTAATTTATGAGAAGCATTAGCACTTAAGTTTTATGTTCAATATCTAAAGAAAGCTAGATTATTAGCACTTTCAAGTACCATGAGCATCCATGTATTTTTTCTATGGGATTTTCGCACATTTGTTTCACTTAAATGGACCTTAGTAAGTGCTTGCAAAATACACTTGAAAAAAATGAAAATGTGTGATCATCAAAAGTCTTCTCTTACATAATGATTCTAGGCTCATTGGAATGATTTTCCATAATTAATGTTGGATTGGATCAAGGATTATGGCTCTTTGAAAATGTTTATGTGTGGATGAAGGTAATATATGATTTTTTGTATGCAAAAAAATGTGATATAATGGAAAATGAGAAGTCAAGGAATTATTGGACTACAAAACACAATAGAAAATGAGCCATATTGAAATTTTTTATTTTTGGAATTGTACGAATTTGTCTTTTTCCTATGTTTTTTTTGCAGATGTCGCATTCTGGTTCATCTAGCAATGACCCGGATTTGGATCGCATGAATGATACATTGGGCTTGTTCGGTAGAGGGGTCAATGCATTTTTTGGAGGTTTTCCTAGTAGGGAAGACTTCATGGGAGAGATGACCAGACATCTTCGCTACTCTCCCACAGTTGTCAGAGAGAAAACTAGGGAGAGAGAAAGAGGAGAGAGAAAGACTGCAGAGGAGAGAGAAAGACTGCAGGAAGAGAGAGAAATAGAGTGACGAGGAGAGAGAAAGACTAGAATTGGAGAGAGAAAGACAGGAAAGATGTAGAAGCCATGGAAGCTTGGAGCAAGAAGGGAGAGAAAGATTGTAAATGTATTGATTTGTCAAAAAAGATGTAAAAAATTACAACTTCTCTCCTTATATACCAGTGTCAATGTGACATGGCATATTAATAGCATTCTAAGTATTCCCAGCTTCTTACAATCCATCCCTTCCCAAAAGTTTTTGTCCTAAAAAACAAACCTAGAAAGAACTAAAGAAGAGATGGATAGAACAGAGTACTACTCTGTTTTACAGCTTTACAAATGGGGAATGAGTGAAAAATTATCATTACAAGGGCTGAATTTGAAGAACGGAAAGAGGACCCCACTATATACATGATTTGAAGAACTTTAGAAGCCATTGGAGCCATAGAATCTTCAACAAATAGTTCCAGAAGAAAGTAGACAGCTTGCTGAAATAACAGTCCCTGCTGGACCAAATCTGCCATAACTTTTGATAGAAGTGCCCAAATGAGATGTACCACATATCAAAACGAAGCTCTTGAAGAGTACTTTGAGCTCATGTAGATAGCTCAATTCTGAAAATGAAGTACGACAAAAACTGTTCTAAAACAGCGTGCTGTCCTGAACCAGTTTGCACCAATACTAGCTCCATAAGCAATAGGCTTTAGCCACCAATGTATCCTTCAAGTATGGGTACTCATCCAATATTGAATCAGGTCTCCAAGAAGCCTCTTCAGAGGGTAAACCTCTCCATTTAATCAAATATTCCACAATAGAACGTGATCGAAGCTTCTTTTCACGCTGACCTATAACAGCCTCTCGGATGTACTGAACAATACCATCTTCATCAATAGGTGGCAGCTCATCAACTAAATCCATTGGATCACTATAATAGGGCTTGAGCTGACTAACATGGAAGACATTATGAATCTTTGTAGAAGAGGGAAGCTCTAGTCTGTATGCCAAATCCCCAACCCGCTTAAGGATCCTGTAAGGGCCATAGAATTTGTGGGCAAGCTTATTACTGGATCCACCTTTCAATGTAGAGTACTTGGATTTGGGCACCTTCAACAAAACCAGCTCTCCTTCCTGGAACTCTAAAGGCCTCCTCTTCTCATTAGCATACATCTTCATCTGATCTTGAGCCTTCCTTAGATTCACCTTGCATTGCTGAAGAAGGGTTTGCATTCTTTCCAACTCTTCCTTCCCATGAGGGTTGATCTTTTCATTAAAAATGACTGTGGGTAAGGGCACCTTGTAACCATACAAAGCCTCAAAGGGTGAAACTCCTATGCTCACATGAGTGAAATTATTATAAGCAAACTCAGCCAGGTGTAACCAAGAATCCCATGAGGTTTGGACATCATAGCAAAAATGGCGAAGATAAGTCTCCAACCATTTATTAACTCTCTCTGTCTGTCCATCAGTTTGGGGATGATAAGCCGTAGATGGAGCCAACTTGGTACCCATAGATGTAAATACCGCTTGCCAAAAGTTACTCATCAACTTTAAGTCCCTATCATGGACAATCACCTGCGGTAATCCATGTAATCTGAAAATATGCTCCATAAACTGGTTGGCCACCTGAGAAGCAGTAAACTGAATTTTTGTTGGGATAAAATGAGCTACTTTGGTGAGTCTGTCAACCACCACATAAATACTATTCCACCCCTTCTTGGTAGTAGGTAAGCCAGTGATAAAGTCCATAGTAATATGAGTCCATTTACCCGTAGGAATAGGCAATGGCTGCAACAAACCTCCTGGCTTATGGGTGCTATCCTTATTTTGCTGACAAGGCATACACTTCATAACGAAGTCCTTGACATCTTTCCACAGTCCTTTCCAATAAAAGCTCTTGCTGATCCTGTCATAAGTCTTGAAAACTCCCAAGTGTCCAGCTAAAGGCGAAGAATGCAACTCCTCCATAATTTTTCGCTTGAAAGAAGAAGTAGAGGGAATAACAATCTTGCCCTTCCACCAAATAAGACCATTTTTAAGCTGGTAATGTGAGTTTTCTTCCATAAGACCTTGCTGTAATTTCTGAAAGATTTGGCTGAATTCCTCATCTAAGAGATATGCCTCTTGTAGCTCTTCAATCCAATCACTATGTAATTCTGTCATGGCTGATACTTTGCAGGCCCACATACGAGAGAGAGAATCAGCCACTATGTTATCTTTGCCCCTTGTATGAGTAATGTCAAAGTCATAATTTTGTAATGTTGCTACCCATCGTCGTTGCTTTGGAGTAAGATTTGACTGAGTAAGGAAATACTTGAGTACGTGATGATCACTATGTACTCTGAATCGGCTGCCATATAAGTAATGGTGCCATTTCTTGATTGCATGCAGAATAGCCAACATTTCTTGATCATAAACATTCATGGCCATCTCCTTATCAGTAAGCTTACGGCTTTCAAATGCAATTACTCCATGCTCCTGAAGCAAAACGGCCCCAATGCCACGGCCACTAGCATCACACTGTATAGTAAACTCTTTAGAGAAATCCGGGCATACAAGAATAGGAGCAGTGGTAAGTAATTCCTTTAACTGGTTGAAGCTACTATCTGCAAGAGCATCCCAAAAGAAAGCCTCTTTCTTCAACCTGTCAGTTAAAGGGGCTGCAATTGCCGCATAATGCTTTATAAATCTGCGATAGAATGAAGATAGACCAAGAAATCCTCTAAGACAGGTAGTAGTAGTAGGCGTTGGCCAATCTTTTATGCATTGCACCTTCTTGGGATCAGCCTGTATTTCTTTTTCACTGACTATATGTCCCAAGTATTCCACTTCAGTCTGCATGAAAGAACACTTCTTCTCCTTAGCAAAAAGCCTATGATGTCTCAACACATCAAAAACTTTCCTCATATGCGACAAATGATCCTGAAAAGACTTGCTGTAGATCAAAATGTCGTCGAAGAATACCAAGACAAACTGAAAGAGGAAAGGTTGTAGAATCTTATTCATTAGGCTTTGAAAAGTAGCTGGAGCGTTTGTAAGGCCGAATGGCATCACCAAGAAATGGTAGAGCCCACGATCAGTCCTAAAAGCAGTCTTGACCTCATCACCCTCTCTCATGCAAATCTGATGATACCCTGATCTCAAATCAATCTTCGTGAAGAATCGAGCCCCCTTAAGCTCATCAAGCAAATCATCTATCCTGGGTATAGGATACCTATTCTTCATTGTTATCTTATTAAGATCCCTGTAGTCAATGCACATTCTGAAAGATCCATCTTTCTTTTTGACTAACAGGACTGGGGATGCATACGGTGAAGAACTGGGTTCAATAAATCCCATTTCAAGAAGCTCTTTGATTTGCTTGGCTACTTCCTCTCGTTCATATTTTGATAGTCTGTAAGGTGGCTTATTGATTGTCTTTGAGTTGGGTTCCAAATCAATGGGGTGATCCACCGCTCTCTTAGGAGGCAATGAAGTAGGTACTTCAAATAAATCTCTATACTCCTCAAGCAGAGCTGTCAAGGCTGGATGGTTTGCTGAATTATTGGGCTGATCTTGTGTTTCTTTGTTCAAATGCAATACAAATATCTGTGAGCGCTTTTTGTACTCTTTCTTTAGTTGTTGAATGGTGATAAGCTGAAAATCAGATCTACTAGGGATCCCCTATAAACGGATGAGCTGTCCATTGGAGAAAATCTCCATATATAACTGTGAGAAATCCATAGTAATCCTGCCTAAGGTCATCAACCAATCACAACCAAGTACAATATCTATGGGCCCGATTTTCAAAGTGATCAGGTTTACTTTGACTTCAAAAATTTCAGCCATCTGCAAAGAAACCTGTGGGCAAATTTGTATATTGATTTCCTCTTCACCATTAGCCACTTGTACTCTAATGGGCTGCTATAAGTCGGTGGGAACACAATTCAACTTGTACATAATGGATTTATTGACAAAACTGTGGGTACTGCCACTATCTATCAGGATGAACACTGGCTTTCCACATATGCTTCCCTTCATACGAAGTGTATTAGGGTTCTTAGATCCCGTCCAAGCATCCATAGAGATAGAATAATTAGTGGCAGCAGGCAACTTATTACAAAATCCACCAGGATCAAATGGGATATCACCGCCTGGATCAAAAGGAAAAGAGTCAGATGGATCATAGAAGTACTCCTGTCCACCATCATCCTCGAAATCTTCATTTTCAGCATTGATTGTGACTGCATTAACTTCATCTATGTCATTTTCAAGGTTCTCAAGAACTAGCATACTCTGAATTTTTGGCTTGGCATTTTTGTATACACACTTTGAAGCATGGTCAGGAGTATACTTTTCTCCACACTTGAAGCATAAGCCTTTGTCCTTTCTTTCCTTGTAAAGATCCATGGGAATATTTCTGGAATTTGTATTGGTTGAAGTAGACTTAGGCTTATTGTCACCTTGCTTAAATTCAACCTTTGGACTGTTTGCTGTCCTGAAATTGCTTTGAAGCCTAGAAGCATTAAATGGAGGATAAGTTGGTATCCGTAAGCTCCCACTAGGCATATGGTTGCTGCCATAATTGTTACCAACTTGCCCTTGCTTTAAAGCAGTCCTTGGCTGTCCATAACTTGGCTGAAATGAAGACTCTTTCCTATACTTCCTTCCAAAGCGCTCTACAAGCTCAATAGCCTTGAAGAGTGAAGTAGGATTTTGCGCCATAACATCAGCTGACAAGGATGGTTCTAAACCATACATGAACTTGTGTAACTTGGCCTCATCACTGATGTTTTCCACATACATGGTCAAGTTGAGGAATTGGTTTGTATATTCTCTTACACTTAGGCTCCTTTGTTCCAAGCCATACCATCTTAGTTCTAACTTCTCTTTTTCAAGAGGTGAAACAAAGACTTCAGCCATAAGTGCCTTGAAAGCTTTCCAATTCTCAATAAGTACATTCTCTTTCTTGATATACCTCCACCAAGTGTGAGCAAATCCTTCTAAGTGGAGGGAGGCAAAATGTATCTTCATATCATCAGTTTTAGGAAATATGTCGAAATAAGACTCCATCTTAGAGGTCCATTCCTCTAATTCTGATGGTGAAGATGACTGGCCATTGAATTTGGATAAAACAATTTTATCCTTGAATTCTCTATCATGGAAGGGTTGCTGTCCCAAAACTAGCTAATCGGAATTTCTAAGTACATAACCCCCAAAATGAGACTGAAATCTTCCAACAGGTGGCTGAGAATTACCATGTAATCTTCCTGTTGGTAAAGAACCCCTAGAATTTTGAGCATGCAGTCCAAAAGTTTAAGTATTGGCTCCATTCAAACTGCCCAAATAGTCATCATGCCTTTGCGAAGCTTCTCCCACTTCATATTGACTATTTGGTATGCCTCTTCTTCCTATGATCCCATCTCCATAACCATTTTGGTTGGATGGCTGAAGTGGGACTGAAGGGTCACTGTTTGAACAAGCCTTCTCATTGACTTCTTTTGATCCCATTTGCGACGGCATTAATTGAGAAAATTTTGCCATAAGTTGAGCATTGGATTCTACTAATTTATTAATGGAAGCCTTGGTTTGGGTAGTTGATTCCATCAACTTATCAATGGTAGACTTCGTTTGTCCATGAGATAAAATCATTTGCTCCATTGTAGACTTTGTTTGACCAAATGATAAAATCATATGCTCCATTGCTGACAAAATAGCCTCATGATGTTCCTTATGTCTTAGTTCATGGGCACACAAAGTGTCATTGAGAATACTAATCTCTCCTTGTTGAGGCTCTTCAGGGTTCTCTTGAAGTGTGCTTTCCATCATGGAATCCCTGATTTGCTGTGCATAGTCCTCTTGGACCTTATTTTTGCCTTTATGTCCTGCCATACTAGTGCAGTCCTGCAGTACCCCCTGTCAGTAAAACGGCTATAACTTTGGCTAGAAAACTCCGATTGCAAAACTTTTTTGTGTGAATCGAAGCTTACAATGCCCTCTTCGAGATGAGCTATAGCACGCTATAACAGGTTTAGGACAGAAAATTCTGTAACTGAATTTCAGAGTCTGAACTGTCTAGTCCTGCACCCTGTTTAGACCTGTAAGTGCCCTGTTTTGACCCTGTAATGCAAGAAAGTAACCTCAAATGGATACCAAACCCTGCAAAGGGGTATATAAGACCTATGGGTACCCTATAGTACCTGCACCTGTGCTTCAGTATCAAAGGGTGTACCTGTATCCACCTGTAAATACCCTGTGGGTAACCTGAAAATGCCCTGTTTTACCCTGTTTTAATCCAGTAGGTACTTGAGTCGTTGGAAAGTCTTCAATCTTCAATTCTCCACTCGATGTACCTGTGTGAGGGATAAAACGGCAGGACTGGCTCCCTACACAGGCTCCGAATCACCGGGAGGTGGGCAAAGTTCCCCCTGGGTCGGTTGGTTGCACCCCTTCGGGATCTTCGATAGTGAGGAAGGGTCACCTCTCTTTTGTCCCACTATCTCCCCCGACATCCACCTTTTTCCTCGGTGGGAATATCAACATGGAAGAGGCTAGTGTGCTAAGCAATCAGCATGATATGCAATTCCAAAAAAATATTCATTCAGCCTTTCATGAGATGCAATTGATTGAGATAAGAGAACTTGAGATGGGAGAAGGGTTTTACCTATGCAATTCAGTGACTCACTGATTGCTAGTACTTACCCTTTTACAATATTTCAGCTTGGGTGAGAAAAATTTCAACAAAACAGATCAAGGTTATGCATCAAGCTGATCAAATGTTACCTAAGATGAGTAATGGTTTTGAATCAAAAGGAATTCAATGAAATAGACTGAGATTGAAGAAAATTAATACTATTCTCCGATCTATTGATCAATCTAGTGAATTAATTGATCAATAACCTCTCATCAACAAGTGGAAAAGCCATTAGCAATAGGATTATTGAGAGATTTCAGAGATTAGCAAAAGAAAATATCTCCATTAAGCTTGAAAATGATGATGGATATCAGCTTTAACCCAATTGATGCAAGAGTTCTTCATAATCCACCATAAATCCAACATAAAGCTTGAAATCTCCATGAGATCAGTCCATACATGCTTCAATATGATGAAATCCTTGAAAGATCAATACTCCAGCCTTGCTTGAACACTTGAACCTCAAAGATTCAAGCTCCTTGATGAAAAGCCCCAAAATAATCCTTCCATTTGAGCTTCTTGACATGCACGGGCTGAAATCTCTTCAATGTCTTCAATCTTGAAGTCTATCCAGCTTGTATTCAGCTTTAGAGAAGCCTTGAAGGTTAGGAAAGTCCAAAATTTTGAGAAATTTGAGCTTCCATGTCTGTGGCTATGGCTGCCCTGCTGTGTATTAGGGTTTTGAACAGAGGAATGGCTGATGAGAGTTCCCCTGGAGCTGAAAGTTGATGTACTCAAGTGTTTGATGAAGCCTTAACAATCTTTGATCAATGAGCTGAGAATTCGGAGCAGCTGAGCAGTGAGAAGGGGCAGGAGGATTAGCGCAATTTTCGGCGCAATTTTCGGGCAGTTTCTTGGCTAAAAATCAGCAGCAAGTATCAAGTATGGTGCTCCTCCTGTAGCTTAGGCAACAAAGAACCTTTGCCCCATGGTTTGGCAGTGAGATATTCAGCACACAAAGAGATATTTGTAAAGATTCTTGACATCCACCATGAAAGCTTCAGCCAAAAGCTTGAAGGAGAGAGAAGAGAAGCTCTCTTTTGAAAAGTAACTGTAGTTTAGTCTGTAACTAATCCCGGTTAACCATTCTTTACCCTAGTTACCTCCATTTTTGCATGAAATTTGATGACGTCCAACCATTTAAGCCTTTACCCGCCATCTCTAACCTTGGATATCTCCAGATGTAGTCATTGCTAACTGTAGTTGTCCTGCAGCACTCCACTAGTCACTGTCTTGTACCATTTTTGTCTGAAATTGATTTTGAAATAGGAAAATAGGAGTGAAAATGGAAGAGAATAATGGATCAAAGACTGAAGCTCTGATACCACTTGTCAGAGAGAAAACTAGGGAGAGAGAAAGAGGAGAGATAAAGATTGCAGAGGAGAGAAAAAGACTGCAGGAAGAGAGAGAAATAGAGTGACGAGGAGAGAGAAAGACTAGAATTGGAGAGAGAAAGACAGGAAATATGTAGAAGCCATGGAAGCTTGGAGCAAGAAGGGAGAGAAAGATTGTAAATGTATTGATTTGTCAAAAAAGATGTGAAAAATTACAACTTCTCTCCTTATATACCAGTGTCAATGTGACATGGCATATTAATAGCATTCTAAGTATTCCCAGCTTCTTACAACAATAGACGAGGTGTTCAGTGCCATGTCTAGAATGCCTCTGATGTCTTTACCTGGCACTACTTCCCAAACTCCAATTGTAGGTACTCCACGTGCAGCACCTGTACATGTATCGGCTGAAGCACAAGCGTTAGCCAACGCACGTGCATCCAACGAGGTAGAGGGTAGTCGATAGAGAGGGAGGAGGGAGAGTCGAGGGTGAGGATGAGGCTTGTGTGGGGGTTGCCTAGGAGGTGGCAAGTGATCACCCTCACCAGAAGATCACGTAGAGAAGCCTGTATGCCAGTACTATAGAGTTACAGATACTGGTGGCATCTTCCATGATGATGAAGGAAGGGATGTAATGGCGTACATGAGGAGCGTCGTGCATGTGACATATAAAGATTGTTTTGTCTACTTCAAAAATCAGAAAAGCGACTTGTGGCAGAAGGTGTTGAGGGCAGTCCATAGGAGGTACCCAAATCCTGAGGGTCAGCAATTCTCGGATGATTGGGGAAGCACAAAAGTGAGGGATTTGCCTCACAATAAAAGATCCCACCTCATGACACGCGCCAGGGACTCACTGCGGAGATAGGAGAGGGGAATGGAGCCTATAGCCAACTACCTATGTGCCACCGCATAGAGTGGAAGAAAGCCAAGAAGAAAGCAGTAGAGAAAGTGAAGAGTCGCCAGCACGCAGAGGCGCGATGCATCCAAATGGAAACCATGGGATCGTCGCATTACGGATCGGGGCGGCAGAAAGTCGTGGGAGGTAGAGTTTGTAAGTATATTTTGATTTCTAGTTTTTTAAAATTTATATTTCTTTCAATTCTTTATATAATTTGTTCTAATACATTGTGTCTCATGATTGCTTGTATATATCATAATTATTTTGCAGACTACTATTGTTGGTAGGATACCTACTCCTAGAGAGGTAGGTTACCATCGAGGCCATAACCGCGCAGCCACGTGGCTTCACTTCTATGAGGAGGGTCTCATCACTAAGAACCAATACAACCGGGCTATAAGGATTCGACAGCGAGAGGAGGTATGTTTTTCTTACTTTCCTATTAAAAGTATAGCTAATTATAACTTTTTTTCCACCATGTGTACATAAGCAACCTTGATCTTTTGTGTGTGTAGGTGAACCCCGATGTGGAGCATAGCGAGGAGGGGGATAGCAATGCTAGTAGCCATGGTGGTGCTAGGGAAGATGTTTATTCTTTAGATTCGTAGAGGAGCACCATACCTTCTCTATGGCCTTGTTTTCTTGTATATCTATTATCCATCTTTGAGCCTACTGCTTGCGGCCACGCTTTAGGTCGCAAGCACTTAAACTCCCCATGTAAATGCTTTTTATCTATAATGAATACATGGACTTTTGTTTTCAATTCTCGTGCTTTCAGATCCATTGTCTTTTTCCCAAATGCACAATTTGATGTATGGGAGGGGAAAAAAAACCAGAGAGCATGTGATTGCTCTCTGGTTTTTTTTTTCCAATTCTGTTTTGTGCGTTTATCTGCACGTCTAAATTGTAAAAAACGTGTGTTTATAAGTACGTCTAAAATGCAAAGTACACGCGCTCATACACGCGCTACATAATTCAAATTAAAAAAAAAGAAATTAAATATCTTTTTTTAAAAATGAGATTTTTTGTTTTGCATTCGCGTCTATGGGTGCTTGTAAAAGCGCGTCTATGGGCGTGTCTATATGCCCGTCTAATTTGCCATGTAGATGCGCTGGTAGACGCACAAAATAAATTAAATAAATAACAATTTTGATTTTTTAATGCGCTTGTATTCACGCGTGTATATGCGCGTTTGCTACACGTCTATATCTGCGTGTAAATTTCTTCATACATGTGATTATAGACACGAGTTTGTAGACGTGCAAATAGACGGGCGAGTAGACACACCCGTAAGATTTTCTCTATATTCAAAAATCGCGTCTAAAAGTGCGTCTAAGAGGCCTTTTTGTTGTAGTGAAAGTATAATATAAATTTCATTTATATAAAATCATTTTGCTCTTTCTTTAACCATCCATCCAGATGGGAGACTAAGTCTCTAAGAAAGGGTTTTGTCGAATACTTTATATATCAAGGATGGGCCTCCAATTAGATAGGTTGCTTTTTTATTCTCTTTTATGAATTAGTTTAATGATTCCCTGATTGAGATCAGCTAGTAGGGCTCCAAATATAACTGATTCTTTCCAAACATTGAGGAGTGGAGCTATAAGAAACTCCGTAAATTCCTTGTAGAATTCATTAGGTAGCCCATCCAGTCCAGGGCTTTTTCCATTTGCAAGACTATCAATAGTGTCTAAAATATCTATCTTTGTGAGGTTTGAGTCAAGTATTGTAGCTACACTGAGGAACAATAGTGGGTCTTAGTCTAGCTTTCTTGGCTCTGGAAAGCATCACTTCAGGGGTGCGACTTGCTAGGGGAAGAAGATTTATTATGTTAATCATAGGATGGAATGTAGCGAGAGAGCAAAGTGAATCGGTAAAGATGTGCAAAATGAAGTAAAGGGCAGAAGGCATATAATTTTTATCCAAATCCCGCAATCATACAATTAATTGTAATATTATTTTGAAATTCGAGCATAGCACCCATGCAAGTTGTAATATTTTTAACTGAGTAAAAAGACCCATAGCTCATCAAGGTCACGATCACTAGCTTTCATTCACTTTCATGATGCTCGTTGTAATCTAGCATGTATGCATAAACTGGGAAAGGCTAGCTAAGAGACTAATAGGAGAGACAGGGGGTCCAACTTAAGTGGAAGCCCAAACTCAAAACTCCATTTATAAAAACTGGAAAGTGAATGGATAAGCTCATTCTTGTGGAGTGCAAACTTGAAAGCATGCTCCTTCTGCTTGGTTCTATTCTATCTACTTGTGCTCCATCTTGAGAGTGAGGGAGAGTGAGAGTATGAGAGTGAGGAAGAGAGCAAGGGACTTGAACACAATATTAGTGAGTTTGGGAATCTCCTAATTCCCATTTTTTGAATACTAAAAAGGTGGCACACAGATAAGATGCCCATAAGTTTCTCAAAACCATATGATACGACCTATCATTGGAAAGCGCTTGAAAAATGGAATCTATTGAGCTATAGAGCGCTCAATTTGGAGTTATAGTGTTCAAGTTATGACAAAGAGAAATATTTGACCACGTGTCCCAAACTTATGAGAAATTCCCATATTCCCCAATATGGTGTTCTTGAGAGATGAAGCTCCTTTCTTGGACACACTCTTCTCTTCTTCCCCTTCTTGGGTGACAGACGGATTGGAGAAGGGATTGGGTTATCTTTGTTCTTATTTGCATTTTCTCTCATGGATAGGGTGTTTGCAAATTGGATTAGAAGCTATGGAGTAGAGGTTACAGATCAAGTACCATCACACGGATCATGGATCCACCATCAAGCCTTCACTTTGTGGCGTTCAGGAGAAGGGAATGCAAGGCGGTGAGCTCACTACACCCTTATCAATTCATTTGTTCTTTCTTTCATGTGGTTTGGGAAAAGAATGGATAGATCGATGAGTTTGGAGGATGTATAGGCTATGTGAGAGGTAGTCTTTTCCAAATCAGATGAAGCGCTTGAAACAATAAGCATTCCGCCAAGTCCAGCAGGTCAAGCTTATGAAAGCTCTGACATCTTCAAAGAAAATTCGAGCTGTATCTAAGTTTTTTGGTTTTAAGAAGGCTAAGCTCTCATCTTCTTTCAATAGCATGGGGACTATCTCTTTTAGTTTTTAAAGAAATTACATTGAACATTTCTTTCATGGGTTAGTCTATTTTTCCTACCCACTAGGTTCTCAAATGTAGCTTAATGTTCTCTATTGCTTACTCCTCTAGGGCTCTCAAACTTTTTTAAATTTCTAATAGCTACTCCTGAAGATCTTATCTTCCCTTGTTTATTTCAAATTCTAGTTCTATTAGCTCCTAATATTTTAGTTTTCTCTCTTCTTTCCTCTTTTGTATTTTGTCCCTCTTAGCTTGTTTCAGAATTTCCTAGGTTTTTAATAGCTACTATCCAAGCTTGGGTAGAAAATTGATAGCCATGGAACTTTGAACTCCATATCTTACTTACCTCTTCTCTAATCTCAAGGGCTTAGACAAAATACAATATCTTTATATGCTTTATGTGTAGAATTGGAATAGGTTGAGAGCAAACATGAGGATATGTTACACATTCTATCCAGCCTTGCCTTTCTTGTTGTTGCTTCTTTTTTATTGTTTGACCACGTATGTATAGAATCACCATTGATGTCAATAAGACCATGATATGCTACGCAATTGAACCAAGCAAACTTTTCACTTCCTGTGATTACTTAACCTTTCATCAAAAGTCTATCAAATTTATCTTCCCTGTTGAAATATCCTACTACTATTATTAGGCTTGGATTAATAGTAGAGATCTCCATAATGAGGTTCTTTCATGAGCTGTACAAGGGGCATTTAAAGAGACCATAGTTATTTTTTTGTGCCCTCTAAGGTCTATGGCTATCCACCTATTGTCTGGGTCTACAATGTTTCTAACCATCATCCCTTTGAGATTGTTTTTAACATTTTTAACACCTATCATAGACCCACCACTTCCTGGTGAGTGATGGTTCTAACAAATGGCTATAAATTTCTTAGGAGGTCTATTAGGCTTACCCAAATAGGGACTTTGTTAAGCTTATCAATCCTTAGATTGAATTTAGGACTCCAATTTTAAACAAGGTAAGGGGGGATTTCTTTATCATCCCCTAGCCTATCCCCAAAATATTCAATGCCATTTCTTCATCCTCAAACAAAAAGAAGAATAAATTCTTAGGGAAGTCATTCATTTCTATGATTCTGCAGTTAAGCGACTCCCAATTATTCTTGATTCATGGTCTCATATATTCAATTGGGGGACCTAGGGCCATGGCACTAGCCAACAAATTTTTTTTTTCCACATAAAGTATTGTACTGTTTAAGGGTAGGAGTACAAACAAAGACATGTATAATAACCTCACCATCTTCTTCTTGGCTAGAAGGCACAATTCTTTGGCTTTTAGACAACACATTTCCACCTAAAGGTGTTTGATGGCCTCCTTCCTCATTGTTTGACTTAGCTAGAGAAATCTCATGGTGTTGATTGGCTTCAAGATGTTGATGATGTTGCACTTTTTTTCCACATGAAACATGATCTAGTCTAGCACAATAAGGTTTCTCTTGTAGAATTTAGTAATGTTGACATCCTATGCCTTCTTCCTAAGTTTGCCTACTTGCATGTTGAAGATTCTGATGTTGCCAGATATTATTTTGGAGTGAGTGGACATTGTTGTAAGTACTTGTATTGAAAAGTGGGTTATACAAAGCTTTTAGAGAGTTGACTATTCCTTGCCCTTCTTGGTGGAAGAAGACACAAGTGAAGGACATTAATCTTGCGAGAATCAAGCCAAACTACAAAGCAAGTGCTGAGATATGATGTGCCATCATAGCAGAAAGTGTTTCATTCTTGTCCTCTCCCTCGAGGGGGAGAGATTGGATGTCATGGATTGTCCTCAACAATCTTTCACTGTTCTTGAAAGTGATAGGAGAGAGAGAGAGAGAGAGAGAGAGAGAGAGATTCAACCATGCAAGTGATGAACTAAGCTATATTGAGAAAGTTCCTATTGGAGAGATAGTTCTCTCTAGTCTACTTGTAAATTTGAATCAATGACAATCTTCAAGCGCATGTACAAAAAGTAACATTGAAAAATAATACCTTGTTTTAGTTGTCTGCGATGCAACTCTAAAACCACGACTATAGGGCCAACTACAGGTGCTACTAGAGATGCTACTACAAGTGTATGTCTAGCCTATGCATTTACATAAAAAAGGGGAATAGAATATGAAACTAAACTGCCAAAACTACAAAAGAACATAAAGGAAGACCAACAAACATCCATATTCTTCAAAAAAAAAAAAAAAAAAGTGAGGAAGCAATAAGGAAAGGGAAAGAGTACCTTATTTTGAGATTGAAGAACATTCCCCATTTTCTTGTTGATACACACAACCCTCCTTTACTTAGAGAGAGAAGAAAATGCCTCCTTGCTTACCTTTCTTATGTTTGTGAATTTCAATAGCTAGGAATTTTCAACCCTATGTAGGGATGGGTCCTATTGTGAATAGGGATAGGCATACTTATAGTCTTTGAAAGAGAGAGAGAGAGAGGAGGGAACTATACCATGGTGAGGGCTATGATGAATGGACACAGGAAGGATGTGAGAGAACAGTCTCTTTTTTCCTTTTGGGTTGTGGTTGGGGGGAGGGGGCTAACGAGATTACTGACTATCATCAATTCCCCGCCTTTTGTTTTCCTTTCCTTTTGGAGGGGAGTCACATGGGGGAGTGGAGCTGGGGCTACGAGACTAGTGACTATCATCAATTCACCCCCTATTGGAGGGGAGCCACATGGGGGTGCTTGGGGGGCAGCTAACAAGACGAATGACAATCATCAATTTATCCCCTTTCATTTTCATTTCCTTTTGAAGGGGCGTCACATGGGGGAGTGGGGGGGTCATTGCATAAACAATCTTTCTTAGTGGTAGATCACAATTTAAGTATGGATGATTGAGCTCTAAATCAACACATTTCATGCTTGCATGTGCGTCTCCTCTTTGTTTCTCTATCTCTCAATGCCTTAAAGATGAACAAAATCTCTCTCTCTTTCATCGTGTGGGTGCTACATCACCGGTGTTTGAAGCATGACATCTATTCCACTCAAACGAATGAAAAACCGATCTTATTACAAGCATAAAGTGTTTCCTCTTGAGATTGTAAGTGCACTATTTTTGAAAGAGTCAAACTGCCATTCTAAAAGCACAACTAATTGCTTCTTGAAAGCAAGAATTTTATTAGAATGCATCCGGCAAAGGAACGAAAAGATGCCCAAAAGTGACCCTGCAGAACAATCGATCGAAAGGGACGAACAAGCTGTTAATGCTTTTGATCTAGTTCTATAAACCAACGAAAGTGATATAGTTTTGAGCAGACAACCCTGTGTCCCCGGACCCGCTACTTCCACTATAACTTTGTTTCTGGACTGTCGAGAGCAGATAAGGCAGAAATTCATAATCCACAATGGGCAGAGCGATATTCAAACTACAAACAAGCTAAGCAGCAAAAAGCATACAAACGAGTTAAAAAGTGAACCTCCGAGATGGCACGTTAATGAGAGGTAATGCTGGAATTTCGGATATTCGAGAGGAACAAGACTAAGACTAAGTAGGAAGCTACGAGGCTTGATGTGGGGCATTGGCAGGGCAAAAAGAAAAGAGCAGAGGAATTAAGATCAGTCAAGTTAGAAGCCTTCGTCGCTGTCCGACTGCGTCAGTGGGAAGTAAGTGGAGGGCATGCTGCTCCATGCAAAGTAGGAGCTTGTCACGGCAATAGTATTGATGAGGTCCCCTGTTATATCCATATCGGAAACACAGTCCTTCACTACTGTGGCAGTAGCTTGAGAGTGGTAATATTCAGCAGCTGGGATGTTGCAGACACGTGACGAGACCTCATTGGCCTCAAGCTCCGAGCTGTCAACACTGCTGCTGCCAGTACTGCCGCCGCCACTAATACTGTGTTCAGCAGTGCTGCTATATTGGCCGTTCTTCATGTTCATCACCGACCTTAGCTTGTATCTATCATGATTACTATTAGCCTCCACTGTCATCTTGTTGCTGAATGGAATGGCCTCGAGAAGATCCTTGTACAGGTTGGAATAATTGTTATACTCGAGGCCGCTATTGTCCATGAGGCTGGTTGCATTGATCATCAGCCAAGGGGGGGACATGATTTCAGACATGGCAGCTCCATCGTCATCGTCGTCGTCATCATCATGCATATTGTAAATAGAGCTCACGTTGGAGCTGATTTGGACTGAAGGGAGCACGGCCTCGCTAGTGGTGAGGCTGCCGAGGGACTGGATTGCCTGCTCGAAGCTCAAGCCGCCATCTCCAGCAATTTCCTGCATCAAGGCCTGGACAAAGGAGGCTGAGTCCGGCATAGTTGGAGAGCTGGAGATAATCTCACTTATGAATTCGGAATAGAAAGCACCATCACTATATTCATCATGGCCATCAGCTCCTACAGCCTCCTGCTTCTGCTCAAAGCAATATGACGGACCCCCTTTTGATGGGTAAGTAAAGGATGGCCGTTCATCATCAGCGATTGACTCTCCCTTTCTGTTAGAGTTGGATTTAATTCCAGTACAGTCATGAGAAGAGGCAATTGAGTTGGTCTTAGGATTAGTGTTGTTCCTGCCATCATTCTCCTCATACCCGACCATGGAATCATCCAAACGACCGTCTGCAGATGATTCATCATACAACGGAAATGAGTCAGTACTGATATCACCACAATAACCAGAGGTGGTGTCGAAGTCGATGCAGACTTTGCCGCTCATGGGAGCTTGGCTGAGTTCGAATATGGGCTGCACAAACCGTCGTTGGCGGCGAAGCCTCTTCTGAAGGGTGTTCCAAAAGTTCTTGACGGCATTGTCGGTTCGGCCGGGCAGCTGGCAGGCAAGACAAGGAGGGTGGGTGAGAGAGAGAGAGACAGAGAGGTCACAGAGTTCAGAAAAGAAGCCGAGAGAGAGAGAGAGAGAGAGAGAGAGAGTCGCTAGAAATGAAGCCGTAATAAGCTTCATAAACTACTAGAAAGAGCATGCACTGACATTGATAAAATTGATTGATTGCCCCGGGCGCGCTGGAGGGAAAGAGAGGAATCGGGACTTCTTACGTACAGTCAGCACAGAGAGAAAGAGTCGCGTACAGTCAGCAGAGAGAGAGAGAGAGATACTCATACGTACAGTCAGCAGAGAGACAGAGCGGCACTTACGTGGGCTGCGATCTTGGCCCACTGGTTGCCGTACTTGGCGTGGGCAGCGATGATGAGGCGCTGCTCGGCGGGGGTGAATGGACCCCGGAGGAGGCCCAGGCGCAGGTGGTTCTTGTAGCGAAGGCGGCAGCTCTTGCCGCAGCGCCGCAGCCCCGTCGCCCCCGCCACGCAGTTCCACTTGCCCTCCCCGTACTCCCTCACGTACGCCAGCAGCCTCTCGTCCTCCCACGCCGTCCATGGCCCCTTCCTCATCGTCATCGCCTTCATCGATATCCTCCTGCTATTATCATCTCTCTGGTCCAGGTCGCTGCTGCTACCACTAGCATACTGATCATGATATTCCACTAAAGCTACTTGATCATCATCACTATTCTCAAACGCACTTGCGCCCGCCATAGCTGCTCTCAGTCCCAGATTCTCTCACAGTTTACACTCTGTCCTTCAAAACAGACTCCCTTCATATACTCATCCAGTCATCGTCCTAGGCACCGACACTCCCTCACCCCTCTCCCTCCCTTCATATGCTCTCACATACGCGCGCGCACATACACACACACACACTCTCTCTCTGCCCCTTGGCCCACCCATACTGCCTCCATGTCATCTTGCAATTATCCCCCCACACTCTCTCATCCTTCCCTCATCACTCCCATCAATCATCACCCGTGAGACGAGCCTTTTGGATCTACTGCGCACAGCTAGGACTTCAGTCTTCTCCCCTGCCCTCGGGGGGCCTCCTCCCTTGATTCTTTGACACCTGTCCCCTTTGGTTCGACTCCATCTAACGTGGACCAGCTGACGTCATAGTATCTCGAAGTTGAAAGGTAGTGTTCACGCAGCTTAGGTCACGCTTCATTCGCTCGGTTGGCCTGCAAAAGCCGTCTACCATAGGCTAGGTTATCATCCAAAATGTAAATGGATCATGGTACTTTACGCATCACCATCGGTCGCTAGAGAAGGTTGCAAATATTTGGAATGCTTCAATATCTTTCAGACAACTTTTCCAGATTCTGCAAAATGCTATGTTTGCCAAGATCCTCTCTATTGGCACGAGGGATAGACAACAAAGTTTTCCATGAGTAAGTTGGTGTTGTGTTTGCCAACCGGATAGAGTAGCGCCACACATAGGTCATCAACTAAATTTGTGGTCTTCAAGTTCAATCCAAACCTATGTCCATGTTCTTAGGGTGAAGTGTAAGTAAATATATTTGTTTGAGCGTCAAGAGTAGCATTAAACGCTAACATTTGATTGTATGGTGCACCACTTTTCACTACTAAGCACCATGAGTACAAATACCTCAACTTGATTACCATGTGGCTGCCAAGTTCATAGAGTTCAACTAGTTAGCATTCCTTGTGTGCTTCGCACACGTGGAGGGTTAACCCCTGACTTTGTGAGGGAAGTGACGTTGCCGTCACTTCCCTATCGCAAAGTAACTTCGCTTCCCTATTATATGGCCATAGCTTGGGCTGCCCATTAACCCCATGTCTTGCACATTCCCCTCTATATCCTTCTTGAAAAGCACACAAAGTGTGAATTTGCTTTCTACTCTAAAATTTCCCTCCCTTTTTGCCCCTTTTTTTCCTCTTTTTTCTATTTCTTCCTTTCTCTCTCTCGTCTTTTGTCCTCCCCCTCCCTTTCTCCTCTTTTGGCTCTCTCTCTCTCTCTTTACACACACACACACACTCTTTCTCACTCGCTCACTCACACACTCTCTCTCCTCTTTTTGCTTGCTCACTCGCACACAAACACACACACACACACTCTCTCTCTCTCTCTTTCTTCTTTTCTCTCCCTTTCTCTCTATTCTCTCTCTTCTTTCTTTTTTCTCTCCTCTTTTTGCTCGATCACTCCCTCACTCATTCTCCCTTTTTTTCTCTTCTTTTCTCTCTACCTCTTCTTTATTTCTCTTTTATATTTCTCTCTCTCTCTCTCTCCTCTCTTTTGGCTCTCTCTTCTTTTTTCTCTTTTTCTATTTCTCTCTCTCTCTTTTTTATCTCTCTTCCCCCTTCTTTATTTCTCACTTTTTATTTCACTCTCCTTGTTTAATTTGTCTCTCTGTCCTTTTTTCTCACTCTTCCTTCTCTATTCTCATATTTTATTTTTCTAACCTCTTTTTTTCTATTTCTATCTCTTTTTTCCTCTCTCTCTCTCTCTCTCTCTCTCTCTCTTCCCTAGCTCTCTAAAAATTTTTGTTCTATCTCTCTCCCCCCATACCTTATCTGTAATTTTTATTTCCTCTCCGGATTTTTTCTTTTCTCTCTCCTTCCCTTCCTCTCTCTCTCTCATTAATTTTCTTAATTCTCTCTCTAGAGTTTTTTCTTCTCTCTCAATTTTCCTTTCCTCTCTCTTTCTCTTTCTCTCTCTCTAATTTTTTTATCCCCCCAAATCTCTCTCTCCATTCCCTCTCTCTCAATTTTTATTTTCTCTCTAGATTTTTTCTTCTTGCTCGCTCTCTCTCATCTTTTTTCCTCTCTTTCTCTTCCTTTTTTTCTCTCTCCTCTTTTTGCTTTATCACTCATGCGCACACAGACATTCTCTCTCTCTCTTTGTATATATGCATGTATGTATGCACACACACACACACACACACACACATACACACACACATATCCCTTTTCCTTTTTTCTCTCCTCTTCTGTGTGTGAAAGGGATATGTGTGTGTGTGTGTGTGTGTGTGTGTGTCTTTTAAGCATTTAGAAAAACACACACCCACACCCACACACTTAGGGCCTCCATCTCACTCCCGTTGTGAAAGAAGAGTCGTTGTGTAGCTATGTATATGATCATATGAAGAAGCACACTTGCTACATCACGTTGTTGCATCCTTGTGTATATCTTTGTGAGGAAGAAGCGTTGATTTGACCATACCTTTCCAAAGGTGGGTTGTCATGCCTCTCTTTTGTATTGCATGTTGCCTGAGTCCATGCCTCTTTTTTGTGAGCTAATGCATGGCTTGATCTTTTGTGTTTGCAAGTGCTTGAAGGCTCATTCAGGTCTTTCTATCACATTTATGCTCTCTCTCTCTCTCTCTCTCTCTCTCTCTCTCTCTCTCTCTCTCTCTCTCTCTCTCTCTCTCTCTCTCTCTCTCTCTCTCTCTCTATCATGTTGATCTTTGCACATGCATCATGTATAAACTAATCTTGCACAAATGGAATGCACAGAATCGATTATGCATAAAATTATTTCTGTTTAAGCATGTGTATTCACGTGGACATCATGATCAATTGATTAATGCTCAATCTATAAATTGAATTATGTCAAATTGGTAATGCATACACTGGTTATGCATATATTGATATTGTATAAATAGGTTGTGCTTAATTTGATTATGTCTAGACTAATCTTATATGATTTGAATATGTGTACACTGACTATACACTAATTAAACATACAATGATTATGTATACAGATTATACATTAATTGTGCATACACTGATTATACATAAATTTATTATATATACACTGATTATGTATAAACTAATCACCTCTAAACTAGTTATGTATGGATTGTTTAAGCATTATTTGATTATGTATACATTGATTATACCTATAGTAATTATGCATACATTAATTATGTATAAACTAGTTAATGATGATCTTTGCACATGCATCATGCATAAACTAATCTTGCACAAATTGATTTATGTACAGTTGATTATGCATATGATTATTTACATGGAATGCTCAGAATTGATCATGCATAAAATTATTTTTGTTTAAGCATTTATTCATGTAGACATTATGATCAATTGATTGATGCTCAATATATAAATTGAATTATGCCAAATTGGTTATACATACACTGATTATGCATATATTGATATTGTATAAATAGGTTATGCTTCATTTGATTATGTCTATACTATTCTTGCATGATTTGAATATGTATACACTGATTATACATACAATGATTATGTATACAGATTATACAATGATTATGCATACGTTTATTATGTATACACTAATTATGTATAAATTGATTATGTATAAATTGGTTACGCATGGATTATTTAAGCATACAGTATATAACTTGGTAATGGATAGAGTATGCATAGACTACACATAAACAATTATGCATCATTTGATTGTGTGTACACAAATTATATTGCATTGAAAGTCTAGTGTGCCAATTCTCTCATGGTTAGAGTACGCATTGAATATGCATAGATTGATTATGGATAGAGTATGAATAGACTATGCACTGTTCGATTATGTATGTATAGACTAGGCATGGATTGATGATTTATATATGATTATCCGTGATTTGATTGTGCAATAATAGATGATGCATGATTTGTGTTAGTGTAAACCCATCCTAAATAAATGGATTGATGAATTATATATGATTATGTGCGATTTGATTGTGCAATAATAGATTATGCATGATTTGTGTTAGGGTAAACCCATCCTAAATAAATGAATCATGCATAAACTATTGATCAATGAATAAATTTATCATGTCTGATCTCACTTTGCATAATTTGATGTGACTTTGATCTGATCCCTCATTTGCATGCATAGTGTATGAATAGGTTATGTTTGATCTGAGTTTGCATAATTTGATATGATATCTCATTTGCATGCATAGTGTACGAATAGGTTATGTGTAAACTATGCATTGATAAATTGTTGATTATGCATACATTTACTATGCAATGCTTATGCAGTTAGAAAATCAACGTAGAAGACTTTAATAATGGATCGACCATGTAAAGAATAATGAACCTCTTAGTCCATCCACATATTGTAATTAACCATATTGATCAAAGACAAGTGAATGCACAGAACCTAGTCAAGTGCTACAACTCATTCTTTTGTGATGAGTTTCAAATATACTTCCCACATGACAAGCAACTTTTAAATCGTTTCATTATTTTCATGCCTAAGGTGGAGCTTAATGGATTCACAAGAAAGCACTCCCATGGAGGAGTTTCAATAGTCCATGTCTCAAATGAGCCAGGTTGCAATATGCAACAATTACTTTATATACTTTTCAAGCCAAAGTGTGGGTGTTCCAATCCACATTCCAAGCCATAGTGTGGGTGGGGGTATTCCTCTAAATGTGTTTCCAAACCAGCCTCCTTTGATCAAATCTTATCCTCCTCAATTCACACCATTCCAATGACCAAGAAATAAGATCCAAAGGGACCTACAACAATACACAATAATATAATTATTTGCCCAATTCCACATAGTCCTTAACATGGCCTCTCGGCACTACCTTAACAAGAACCGCAAGCAATAAGGTATTGTGATGCAATCCAAGACACATGTGATGAGGTTGATGTGGTTCAGAACCAAGTATCAATGGTTCCACATTCCAAAAATGCCAACAAGAAGTAGTATTCATAGTGAACTTCATTGAAGTTTGATTCACCAAAACCTCCCAAACCAAAGAGGGTGTGAAAAGGAAAGAATCATGAAAATGCACCTGAGACACAAGATCATGCAACAACCACAAAAAAACAATTTACTCAGTGGAAGGATACCTCGAGGGGTTCACTATATATATCCTCTATATAACATGCATTCATGGCCTATTTATAAATATCCTAATCTATGAATTTTTCTTGAATAAAACATGACCCTTTTCTATTGAATCTATAAGTAACGCCTTTATATAATACCCTTTTGTACGTAAAAAATCTCTCTTCAATCGTCTCATAAAGTTTCATCATACTTCTGACAAGTGAATGGACGATGAAAGTCTTTTGATAACGTGTGTCATTGGTTTTGTAGTTGCTATCATGGTAATGTTTCAACTAAGTGTTAAGTTATTTGGATGATGGGGACAATGACAGTTTGAAATTGCATACTGATGGAGTGTATGGCTCGAGGTTACATTGCACGTCAAGCTAGGATAGGTCATTGAAGGTGCAATGGACAATCATGCTAGGCTTATCCTAGACCAAAAACTTTTATGGAGTAAGAGCTTTTGGGGAGTTATTCAAATGAAATGTTTAAAAGTAGGTTACGAGTTAGCAGGAGTACATTTGAATATCTTGTCATGAAGCTAGCACCACAAATGTGACGCAAGAACACGAACTATGGAAGCGCAATACCTATTGAGAAGTGGGTCTATGTGGCTCTACATCGTCTAACGAGCGGCTCAAATTTGGGACTTATAGCAGATTTGTACGTGGTCTCAACTTCGTTTACATAGTTGACTGTTCTGGACTTTTGCGATGCACTCTCTGTATCTGGATTGCATGGTATGTACATAAAGTAACCAACATCACAACAAATGCAAAAATATGTAGATGCATTTCAGGCCCCTCGATGTATACCGTATGTTATTGGTGCAATAGATAGTAATCATATATCCATCATTTCTCCAAGAGAAAACCATGAAGATTATTTTAATAGGAAGGGATTCTACTCAAATATTGTGCAAATCACTGTGGCAGCAAATTGTATTGTTTGGGACTATGACATTGACTAGGTAGGTTCTATGCATGATTGGAATGTTTTTCAATGTTTAGATCTAGGAAAACAATGCACAAATAGAGATTTGGGACAATACTATCTACTAGGTGATTGTGCTTATCATGCATACTTTTGGATGCTTCCTCCTTTCAAGGGTAGTAAGGATGGACTATCTCCAGAATGTTATTATTGGTATTACGTACAATCAAGTAGTCGTATGCTAGTTGAAAGAGTATTTGACATCCTTAAGGCACAATTTTGTATATTATTAAAGAGATGTGACATGTTTTACCAAATTTCCTGAAGATTATGGCAGCATGCCTTGTTCTACACAATATATTCATTGTGCATGGAGATAGTTTTGATTATGTATGGATAGGTGAAGCAATAGTGAAACTTCAGAGAGAAAGTAATGCATCTCATCAAGACATGGACCAGCAAAATAGTTTGAGGAATGGATTAGCAGAGGTTGCTATACTAACAAACATAGGTACCACACAAGCAATGCAAAGGGCTCAATCACTAGAGCCAGCATCGTGGTCAAATCAACCTAGGAGAGCAACTTGAAGAGACAATGCTTCTTGAACCATGTTTTGAGGGAGAATGCAAATGTGAGAACAGTCTTTGGTGATTCTGACTTTGCGGAGGAGATCGATGATGAAGACAATGGTGAGTAAACTTCTATAGCATCTATGTTATAGGTGGAAAGGTGGAAAGCGGGCTAGTGTGATAATAAAATTTCCCTCTTTTCACCTTTCCATGGAGAGTTGGATAGAGCCATGGCTCAACTTGATGGTGAAGGGGTTCAACTCCCCTACTCTATTTTTCAATACTAAATGTTTGTTAGTTTTGTTAGTCTTTTTTTTTGTAGCATCAATTCTTTATACTTATAGTCAATGATTGTGTTAATTGTGAATTGCAATATCAACTATTGTGCCAATAATGATTAACATGGATTATTATATCGGTAATATATGTTAGTTTTATGAATTGCATGCCTATTTATGTCAATAACATGACCTTGTGTTATCTAGCATCAATGATTTTGTTTAATCAGGTATTCAAATATTAATTATTATGTCAATAATCATCAACATCCATTGTGTTTATTCATTCACATGTGATTAGGGGATAATTTTAAAAGTGTCCAATGTATAGGTGGTGGCTAGTATGTAAACACTTGCAAATGATAGATGGACACTTACTGGCTAGGAAAAGTGTTTGCCACCTAGTGTGTAAGCAGGTGGCGGTGACCACCCAAGTTGACTTTTCATGTGCCCACCAACTAGGTGTAGATTTGGAGGCAATGGCGGTTTGTAACCAGCTTCACACACTCTCTCAAACCTAGTTGAGAAATCATTTAATTTTTATGATCTAAATTCTCTATCTCTCTCTCTCTCTCTCTCTCAAACTCGTTTGTGTGTGTGCTACTCTTGTTGCCATTCCTTGTAGCGATGATGCTAGCATCGTTATTGGTGGTGCTGCCATTACTACAAAGGCTACTCAAGAGCTTGCTCCTTCAAGGTGGATGTATTATTATATATGAGAAGGAGAGACCGGCTTATCGGCATGTGTATATGGGGAGAGAGAGATAGAGATAGAGATAGATAACTACTTATGCATCTGCATTCCACAGAGAGAGAGAGAGAGAGAGAGAGAGAGAGAAGTCGATTAGTGGAACATTGCTACTAGTTGAAAGAGCGGGGTGGAGATGTGCATGTTATTTTAGGTAGAGCAATTGCAATAAGCCAGAGTGATATGGTGAACATGGAGGTTGGGGAGCATAGAAGGTGAGTTGGAGGAAGAAAAACATGTATAAGGAGGTCAATAAGGCCAAGCTCAACTTCACGAAGTATAGTGGGCAACACTAGGTATCTCTTTATATGCAACTCGCCTCCCAGCATGCCTCCAAATGCCATCGATTCCCTGTAGTAGCTAAATAATCCCACCCCCATCAGTAGCATATTCTCTCCTCTAGCTCCCTCTCATCCACCCTGCCTGACATCATCACTAATGTTGCCATTGTTACTCTATTGTCGCTACTTCTATAGAGAGAGAGAGAGAGAGAGAGAGAGAGAGAGAGAGAGAGAGATAGAGCACACTAACTATTAAAAAGAGAGTCAGAAAATATTTTCAAATTTGGAGAGAGAGAGAGAGAGGTGTGTCCACTATTAAAGTTAGAGAGAGAAAGGATTTTCAAATTTTAAATTTAAGAGGTTCAATAGAGCGTTGTAGGTTCTCAAAGGGTCCATCTATAAGAAATCCTCTATATAACGTGCGTTCAAAGGATATTAAGAAACACCCTTTTTTTACATTCTATAAGGCCTTAAAATGATCCATTTTACTTTACTAAACTTATAAATTTTTTTCAAATTGTAATTTAAAAACCTCTTCTCTAAATATAATCCTGTAAATTTTACTAAATATAATACCCTTTCTTTTGAACTCACGTGGTATCTTACATGTTCTATAAGGTGGACCCCCCAGTGTAGATTTGGGGCTACCCAAACCTACACCTAAAATAATAATATAGTGTAGATATAGATTTTGGTGGCACTTAGTAGACTTTGGGCCATCAATGAGTTAGTGAAAATGTTGTAGCCACATGAGCCTCAACTTGACTCCATTGACCTAGTAGCCTATAATTTGCATGTGTGTGGCCTAGTTAATACTCTAGAGTGCGAAGACGGAACCTTGCTAATGATGCAAGTTGATTCTTACGATGGCAAATTTATTTTGAAGTGTCAAGATTTAGAGAAAATATTTTTTATGGCTATTTGGATGCTTTGAAATTTAAGAGAGCCATAAAGTTCTATGCTATGTTGGTGAGGGCAAGGATTGCCATGCCTACACCCAACCATTTTAGCCCTAGAAATTGTCTTTCTTTCATAGTGATTATGGCAATAATTGCAGATGTCCTAGAACTAATTGTGGACAAGATGCAAGTCCTCTTACTAGTTTTCAAACCATGACAACCATGCCATGAGTAAGGATGGGGATATTTCCTATTTCTTTTCTTCTTCATAGTGGTAAATATCTCTTGGCTTATTTATTTTTTGGTCCATCAGATCCTACACTACAAGGATATAAAAGCAGAGTCTTAGACAGGTGACACAATTTTACGGTCACAAACCTATGAAAAATCTCGTTAATGTTTATGGGGCAGCTAGTCGAGGCTATGGGAACCCAAAAAAATATGCAAATAATTCTGAAAAATTATATTAGTTTTAAATTCATGTGAAAAGAAACTTAAATTTAGATAATTAAAAAGTGAATTTTCATGCAAAAAACTTTGTATATTAAATGTCCCCACAAATGTGGAGTTTAACATGACACTGAAAACTACAATAAAACATCTTACCTTCATTAAAATAAAATGTCTTACCTTCTTTTTTAAAAAGATTTGAATATTTCCTTTGAGTAAAATACGAGAAGAGAATGGCTAAGAGAGCACTATGTAATAGATGAGACATAATATGATGCCATGAGCTCTCACATGAGAGATATCATTGTTAAGAGGTTTCATCTCGGGGAAGTTACTACATGTATATCCTCTACATCACATGCCTTCAAGGCCTATTTATAAATATCCTTATCTATGAATTTTTCTTGAATAAAACATAGCCCTTTTCCACTCAATTTGTAAATAACCCCTTTATATTACACGCTTCTGTATGTAAAAATATATATAAAAATTACATTTTAAAATTATCTTATTTTGAACCCACGTGATGCACACATATATTTATGAGTAACTTACTCGAGGGTTTCATGAAGAGAGAATACTTGACTCCTTATCTCCTATTCTTCTCCACACATATTAAGGCAAGTTTATTTTTTTAAATTCATTCCCTTCCCTCTTTGTGAAATATTTTTTACATATTTGTATAATAATAAGCTTATTAGTAAAATTCATTCCCTTCCCTCTTCGTGAAATATTAAGGCAAGTTTGTGGATGAGTTGAAATATTACACGTATAATAATGCAGATAACCTCTGTGTAAAATCAATTCTCTATATAGTGAGGACAGAGAGAGTGTTAGAGATCACATAAAAGTGCGGGTAAGTTACATGTGAAATATGAAGTTACACACATCTGTTAATTTGTTAGGTTTGTGTAAATAGAACCATGAGCTGTATGGATATTTTTTTAGTTAACTTCAAATATAACTAAATATGTTTTGAAAGAGTTTGTAGGAATATTTGAGCTCTAGTTTTCGTTTTTCAAAAATTTACTTATATTACTTTATTTATGTATGTAGGCACACAAATAACAGCAATAAAAAGAGATAAAAAATAAAGAGAATAGTGATGAATAAGGCTTTTAACAATTTGGTATTTATCTTATCTTTCTTAAATATACAAGAATCTATAGTTTTATTTGATCTAGATTATGGATTTTAATCAATATCTTTTTATTTTAATATTAGTATACTTAATTTCATTTCCTTTGGTTTTGTTTTATAGATGGAGGCACATATCCTCATTTATGTGGTTGTAGGTGTCATACTCCTCTGTGGTTCAATGGCTTGCTTATTCAGCAAAGCATTGCAAGGGAAGGTGGAGACATATGACAAAGAGAAAAATATTGTGCTCACTCCATGTAGGTGCATACGCCATGACAAGGAGATCCAATCCTTGGGAGGGCGGCACACACACACACACACACACACACACACACACACACACAAGGATGGGAAAAGGAAGGCTCACTCATAAACATTTAAACCTATCTTGTGGGCTCAAAAGAAGGAAATTTAAAAATGTCATTTTTACATATTTTTACATATATGAGGATATCAAATAAAGGATTTATTGGTAGATTGAATAGAAAAGGGATATATTAAATTTAAAAAAACTCACAAATAAGGGTATTTTTAAATAGACCTTGAATGCATGTGATATAGAGGGCTTATATAATGAAACCCCTGAGTCTAAATCCTCGTCCTCAATCAGCACTTCTTAGAGAGTGAGCCCTCGGGAGATCCACCTCTTATAGAATATGTAAGATACCACATGAGTTCAAAAGAAATGGCATTATATTTAGTAAAATTTACAATATTATATTTACAAAAGAGGTTTTCTAATTACGATTTAAAGAAACACGTAAGTTTAGTAAAGTAAAAGGGGTCATTTTAAGGCCTTATAGCATGTAAAGAAAGGGTATCTCTTAATATCCTTTGAACACACATTATATAGACTATTTCTTATAGGTGGACTCCCTAGGAATGAGCCCCACATGTACCAATAATAAGACATGCTCGTTAGGATTTTCCAAAATTTATACTTAAAAACCAAAGAGAAGCTTGAGTAGCTTCTAATTTTCATTGTATTATATGCAATCTAAACTTGCAAGAAAGTTACTATATGTGTATCCTCTACATCATGTGCATTCAAGGTCTATTTATACGTAAACCCATATTTTTTCCTTCAACTTGTTGTTATATCAAGCAATGACATTGTGTGTATATTTTAATAGAATGTGGATTAAGTTCATATAAACAATGTGAAATGTGTATGCAAGGGAGGATAAAAGAAAACCAAGGAGCTGCTAGCAGTTTTACAACTAGTAGCTCCCTAGTTTTTGTTCCCCCTGGCTTGTGCATTTATTATCATGTGAATATATCCATGAAAATTACAAGTGACCATGTCAACGAAGGTGAAAAATATCATATTTATTTTTGCACAAAATAAATGAAAAACTCAAATAGTTGAGTCACCACTCTATTTTTAAAATTCATAGATAATTAAATTAAGAGAATAGAATATTTACATGAGCCACAGTTCACATGTGTAACTTGAGTGCTCTAAGCATGGCCTTGAACATGATAGCCTTTCTACCTAAACCCAAAAAACCTCTAAGATTTCTTGCTTGCATTTCTCAACATCCATCAAGTAAAACTATCTAAACCCTTGGATGATTCTCCCATTCCTGAACTTTCAAATAAAGAAAATTCTTACTGCATACATAACATCCTATATTACTAGTGAAGCATCATCTTTCATGTTCCCTTGAGCACCAAAAAGCACCAGATGAGGCAAAATAGCCCCATGAAAGCCAGCGGACCCCTCCACCTAGCTTGAAAGCTTCCTCCAAAGTAAACAAACTTTATTCCATCCCCCAAAAAGGTGCAAAGTGTTATCTTCTCTGTTACAAAGCAACACAATGCTAAAATGTTCCTAGACTTGGCCAATCTCTCCCAAGTGGGAAATTTATTCATTACACTCTCCACATGAAGGAATTGGGTCATCTTGAGGGTGTGTGGTTCCATACCTTTCTAATTCTCTTCTTCCATGTCTTGACCTTAATCTTAGGGAAGAAATTTCTCCAATTTTCTACAATTTTGAAGGTATGTCTATCCTCATAGCACTTAAAGTCCTTTCTCTTCTTAGTATCCCATAAAGCCTTGCCTTTTTCTATGAGCATTAATTTTAAATGGGCAACATTCCTTCCAAATATAGGCCGTTGGTCAATTAGGTTTCTTTCTCTCCATAATTTCTTTCATCCATTCTTCTTCTCCGTATATGTTAGCTCCCATTTGTTTTTCACTTCTTGAACTGTGAGCATTCTACGCTGAGAGGAATCCCATAAATATACCCATCTCCTTATTCCATTGTTGCACAAAACCTATGAGATCCTAGGTCTTCTACTTATGGGAATAAAGTTATCTACATAAGCATCCTCGTAAGGTTGGATCAACTAGCCCAATGAATTATCTCATTGGTCATCTTTGTTAGCCATCCACTTGCATTCTTTGATGAAGCTTTTCTAGGTCCCCAAAAACTTGCTTAGTTGCCACAAAGTCTAGGGTTTTGATCTTCAAATCCCCTTCCATAAGAATACCATACCATAGGATACCATTCCACTTTCCCCTTGGGAGTATTGGATCCAATGCTCCTCTTAGGACTAGGTGCCAAAGTGAATAACAAGGTGGCACATGCATAGTCTTGCATCACCAAGCACCTTAGAGAGAACTCCTTGGATAACTTCCCATTCATGTAGATATAAGCAGTAGCATTTATAAATATGGTAGAAACATCTACTTAAACCACATACCAAATCCCATCTACTAAAGGACTGCTAGAATGAACCTCTAGCTCACTCTACCATAAACCTTTCTCAAGGGTGATATTGACCATAATGCATTTCTAACCGTTTCTCAATGCCTAATCCATGGCTCAAGATAGGTTAATTATTGCATATTGATTTTTTCTCTTGAAAACAAAGCCATATTGTCTTGGAACACCATATTGGGGAATATGGGAATTTCCTATAAGTTTGGGACATGTGGTTAAATCTTTGGATTTGTCATAACTTGTACACTATAACTCCAATCGAGCGCTCAATAGCTCAATAGATTCCATTTTTCAAGCACTTTCCAATGATAGGTCACATCATATGGTTTTGAGAAAACTATGGGCATGTTATTCGAGTGCCACCTTTTCAGTATTCCAAAAATGGGAATTGGAAGATTCCCAAACTCACTAATATTGTGTTTTGGGTGATGTAAAGAGTGGGATAGATGGGTAGGGCATAGAGTTAATATGGAAAATACACGACTAAACTAATGGGGTATTTAAGGTATTGAGAGACTTATTTAGGGCATCAATTGTTGCATAATCAACTCTTCGCATTTCCTTCTAGCTTTCATGGCTTCCTTTCTCTCTTTCTCCCTCTTCTTTCCTTTCTCTCTTTCTCCCTCTTCTTGTTGCATAATCAACTCTTCGCATTTCCTTCTAGCTTTCATGGCTTCCTTTCTCTGTTTCTCCCTCTTCTTTTCTTTCTCTCCTTTTTGCTACTCTTTCTCTCTCATATTCTCTCTTTCTCTCTTCTCTTTGCAGTCTTCTCTCTCTCCAATCCTCTTCATTAAAATTGGTATCAAAGCATAGTATGGTGGTCCTTTTTTTATGTTTTCTCCAAATCTACTCTCCTTTTCAAAAGAGTAAAATCCTAGTTTATACAAGTACACAAGAGTACTTCAAACAAGTTGGTAGCCTTTCTTGAAGGATATACAAGAGTTATAGGAGGAGTTGGAGGTCTATTTGGAGGTAACTCTGTTATTTTTGTAGGTCATGACTCATTTCCATACATTTTAGAGGTCCCATGTCAAATTTGGAGTTCCAAGAGTTAGAGAAAATCTTAACCATAGTCACTTTTTGAAACAAGCCTTTCTCTCTCATTTTCTTGCTAAGATTTTCTCAAGTTTTCATAGAGGGTAGCCTTTCCTCTTCTCTCATAATCAACGTCACCAATATCTTCAACCAAAACCATGGGATATAAATTCCTCTTAGCTCCTACCCAGGAATAAGTAGATAATCATTTTTCCTAGCAACCACAAGAGAAGCAACTGACAAGCAATTTGTAATTGTTTGTGCAAATTGCATTTCCCATCGCTATAAGATACAAGCCTCATACCGATGTTCAAAGCGATGAAATCGTTCATAAAAAATTTACCCCCATTGTCACTAAACGCGTTGGTATTAGCGTCTCCATAAAACCATCGTTATTTGTGTCAACATTTGCATTGCATTTTTTGTTAGTTGCGACATAAATACCAATGCAAATAGTGACGGCTTGTGACACGTATTGCGACATCAATATCGATGTGTGCATTAAAATTGTAATGGCAATAGCAAGGGTTACAAAGAAAAAAAAATTGCGACACTATGTGTCATATTTATATTCTACAAATTGATTACATGTTAAGTGTGTAATGGTCGTCAAGATGAGTGCAAAATGTACTTGAACCTATAAGATTGATACATAGATTAAGTACAAGATCGTTGATGAAAACTCATGGAATTATGGCAAGATACAAAGAATGATAACAACACAGTACATAAAAGATGCCTACATAAATCACAAGACCAAAAAAGAAGAGGATGTGCACTCCTCCATGAATCCAAGTACAAGCTATAAATCATTGCAATCTGAAAGCTCATCCCGATGCAAATGAGCATCAAACAGACTCTACAAAATGAACAACTACACATCAGTCCACCATACATAATTCATTTTTTAAAATAGTAACTACGTGGATAAGAAATATGATTGACTTATTGGGCCACTGCGTGTATATAGTCTATCGATCAATGCTGTGAGATCGTGTCTCTTTGCATATCGAATCTCTAGACCGGTGGGATCTAGGTTTCTAATGGTGTTGCAAAGAAAACAAAATACAACTCTTAGAAACACGATTGTTAGTACAAGTGATATTACAAATAAGAAAGTGAGATTCAGTTGAAAATAAAAACTTACAAAGTCCTCTAAATAAGTCATGTGGCCGCCACTCCCAAGATTATGAATCACCCTTGCCTCCAATCGTGCTCTCGCTGCCTCCTGCTCCAACATCCTGGAGAATTTGTAGCCTCAATTCTCAGTTTTCACCAATCATCTGCGTCTAGCCACTCGGGCTTTGAGGCACCACTCTTGAGTGCCTTGCGTGTGCCCGATCGTCTGGTGACATATACACACGCATGCACTCCATCATCCACCCAGTGGAAAACCTGTCTACTGTGGTGGGTACCGAAAATTCCTCATGCAAGGATGCTACTATATAGTCCTTGCTCCCCTCGAGTATGTTCTTCCAATGGTCTAAGACGTTGTGCCAACAAACTTGTTGGCACAACTTTCTTATGCGATACATCACCCTCCTCCCCTTATCATTCATGATCACGACTCCAGTCCAATCATCTACGAGGTATCCATACCCCTTTGGGGTATGTCTAAGATGTGTCCTCTCCCACTTACAACCACACTCTTGGGTATAACTAGGGGACCCCTATACATCTGGTGTACCCAGGGGGTGGTATCTCTCTGAGTAGCACCCATAGGGGTGCCACCCACAGATGGTTAAGCAAAAGCTAGAGTCGCTAAAGTAGATGTCCGCATAGGTGTGACAAATCCAACAAGTGACACATCTCCACCACAACGATGAGATGGAGACACTGCATTGGTACCTCGACAATACCTACTTGAGCCACTCTCTCTCAAACGTGCACGAGATCGAGAAGTAGCACATGTATCTTAAGCCGACCGAAAGCTCACAACATCCACATCTTTGTAGCACCCCCTGCAGAACCACTCTCTCCGTCTGGGCCTGGTTTAGAGCGTCGGCCTCATCTACTAGAAATGGAAGCATCATTAGAGTATGCTGAAGTAGATCTAATGAAATGGTCTGATGGTGTTCGAGAGATAGCTCCTAGTCTGCCATATCTCTAAATCGGACCATCTAATCTAGAGACATACATGTGAATATCTCCTGCAACTCCTCATCGCTCATCCCTCAACTCATGCTGCTCTCCAAATATGATCAAAGGTCACCTGCACATACAAAAAATGATGTTAGCATAATCAATATAAAGATTCAAGCAAAGCACAGTAGTATAACTTTGAAAAATTTTATGTTACTTAAAATGCATATTCTAGAGTAGCCTTATAAGCGATTCAGCAAGGAATTGAGTAGGCAAATGCTGCAAGTATGATGTAGCATATGGTTCCATGTCAATCTCCCTGCACAACTCCGCATACACTAGACAGGTCACCACAAAAGGATGAGTCCTCTATATCCTCCAAGCCATCTTTAACCTCCACCCCTTGTAATATCGACCCCTCCACCTGCATACTCTCCTCATCTACATTGGAAACATTGCTTTCATCACTCTGGCACTCTAAGGAGCTAAATGCACAACCTACCACCATTGAGGTTATTGGAGTTTGGATAGAAAATTACCTATTCAAAATCACATATAAGAGAAATTCAACATTTGTGACATATCTATGTCATGAAAATTTTTAAAAAGATAGTTCATGCACATGTTCACAATGGACCAATAAGACAAACCTACCAGGTAGATCCGTCAATCTTTTCTCAGAATATATTTTGAGAAATCTAGATGGACATCACCGAATGGTTGCCCTGGCTCCTTCCAATACCACTTTGAACCACTACACATCGAATATAATTGTGGAGAAGCTATGATAATCTACTGAGACAACACTTTGCAAGTTCTCAAAATACTCCATATCATCTATAATGGTGTTTGGATCTGTGGCTCACCGTCGTCTCTCTTGCTCCAACTTTGCTATGACACCACAACCCATTGTGGAACGCATTTTGTCTATGCGCTTGACACGGAAATGTCACCCGCACAACCACGCCACACTGTATATTTTGTACTGTATATTAAAATGATTAGATTAGTTGTCACATATAAAATCTAGATAGGATAGCTAATAAAACATGTGGTTACCTCTACCCCTTCGCAAGAAGCTGTGATCAAAGCTCCATGTAACCATCACATAGACAGAAATTGTAGCATCTCCTCCATGCCCTCAGGATATCAAATCAGTCAATGGCGCATACTGTGTTGAAATTTCAATCGCTCTTCTTTCCGGTCTTTCCTTGCTTGCTCATATCTAGCGAGCCACATCTCCATGGATGCATGGTGCAACATACAAAAACGATTCACTTTCTCGTCCATTACAACATTCATCCTTTTTTCTACCCCATTTCTAACCACCACATCTCTGGTCAGTCTATCATCATCCTTTAGCGACCATAGCATACTGTTGTTTGAATCCACCATTTGTAGCCACTGTGAAATATGCACTAACGTCTCTGACACTAGCCAACCTTCAGCCATACTATCTTCTGGCTGAGCTCATTGTCGCAAAAATCCTTTCAAGGTTTTCATGAAGTGCTCCAAGAAGAACATCCATTGCGTATAGACGGATCCCACTATCTCCACTTCATCTACAAGATGCACCAAGAGGCGGGTTTGTATTGTGAGCATGCTGGTGGGAAGGTACTTCTCAAAGAGATAGACCATATCCATTCCTCCCTGCCTTGCAGATTCAATAGAGGATGTCTTGATCTCCTTCTGTGAGATCCATTGCACTAAATTCGACAACTTATAAATTGCCTCGCGTATTGATGAGTGAGGCATCCCGCGATCGCGATTGGTAGTACAAACTACCACAAATGAAGAAACATTACAAACACCGACTAGATACTAAATAACAAAATATGCAGGCCACTTACAATCGAGGTCAGAAGGTACTTGACATATCTTATGCCAATCATGGGATTTTAGCACTGATAGTTGGTTGTCTTTAGAAAAAGTAGATCTGAGAGAATGCATCATACTCGTCAGGGTACAGATAGACTTGACAATTTGCTTCACAATGCACACTTCTTTAGTGGACAGAACCCTAGGAGGGTGAGGTATTTGCAAGTGACCATCAACACTTAACTTTGTGTGGACCATTTTCAACTTGTACTAGCTTTGGGCGTTTATTCATACTAGAGGTCGTCCAAGAAAACCTTCCCTTAGTTCATGACCCTCTGGCAAGAAAGTAGTGTGTCATTGATATACCATCTTCTTCATGGTTCATGACCTTCGGGAGTCTAACTATGGCCCCCACAATGGACATACATGATAACCTAAGGTAACCGGACATGTCTCAACACCCCTATTTAGTCAATACAAACTTGAATGAGCTATGTTAGATATCACCAACAAGAATGGAAGCCTACTTACTTTGGTCAATGTAAACTTGAATGAGCTATGTTAGATATCACCAATGAGAATGGAAGCCTACTTACTAAAGCACTCCCCAAATCTTGAAAAGTCATGTATGGTCCACATGAGAATGGCTCATATATTGGAGGACCATCAATCATCGCACTTGCTCATATCTTCCACAGCGACCCCCTCCTCCCACAAAATCTTAAGCTCATCAACTAATGGATGGAGATAGATGTCCATATTCTTGACTCTGTAGCACCCCTAGGAACAAGCAAGCTAAGGATCAGGTGTCCTTTCTTCATAGAGAGCCATGGCAAGATGTTGTAGTTAAGAAGGACTACAGGACACACATTGTAAGAAGTTGAGCAGATACGCCTGGCGCTCTTGGATATCTTGACCATCATTATCTTCCGTTTTGTCTACGTTATGACAAACAATTGGTTTTTGTTCTCATTCTCTTTTTCTTTTTTAATTTGTTTGAGAAGGGATTTCTTCTCTTGTAACTCAATAGAATTAACGTCAACTGAAACATCTTGGTTTACAACACATAATAAACTAGTTTAATATACATTATTAAGATTACATATAAACATTATTACATTTTAACATAAATTTTTAAGAGCTATTGAGCTTGCACAAGAAAAAGGCAAAGAGTCATCTTTTATTTAAGTTTTTCCAATAGCTAAGAGACATTCGTGATAAGAATCCTATTATAAAGATTTACCCATGGAAATTAGATACATTAATACTATGGTTAACCCTAGATTCCTTCAAAATAAACATTTAACAATTTTTAGATTTTCCATCCACTATATCTCCTTAAGGTTGGTTTTAATATAGGGAAGATGACCAGCATTGATAAAGCAATATATGCCATTTCATAATCAACACCTTTCATGATGGAGAAAGATCATAAGGTCAACCTAAGGTATGCACAAATTGATCCCTTTTCATCCAAAATCTAGAGAGTGCATGGCCTTGCAAATCTAGAGACTATAGTCATATCTAGGTGCATATCTATATTTGTAACATGTCTATCCCCCGAATCCTAATGGTACAAATTTATCAAGAGGTAATCAATGTAACTTTTGCTCAAAACTCCCTTGTAATAATCAAACTCCATTACCTCAAACTACTTAAGTTTACCTCGTAGGGAAAGTTCCACCTCAACCCCACAAGGATCAATCTAAAGCAAGCCTAAATAGTGACTATAGTCTCCTACCATGGTTATCTAACATTAGCTTAAGATAACTACTTTGCTATCATCTCTCAAACTTAAATAGAACATTGCATTGGTTTAAAGAGTGAGAAATAAGGGAGAGTGATATGTATCAACCACTTTATTAATAAGGTATAGCCTCAACTCAGGCCCCCTAAAATAACATTGATTTGGATCTAGGATGACACACTAGGATAGTTGATATTCGATCAATTCTAACTTAGCCTAATCTAGCATTTTATATTTTTAATGGAATCCTCTTGGCTAACCAAGACCACTTTGCTATATAAAAAATACATGGGCAATTTAAACAACTACTTTCCTCAAGGAGTAGCTTTAGTTTTCTAACTAACCTAACACAAATTGGGCCGCCTCTCTCTGCACTCTTCGTTTCATGTTCTCTCACCCTTCTCTTTCTTTCTCTCTTTATCTTTTCTTTGTTTCTCTCTGTCCCCTCATGTTTTCTCACTCATTCTCTTCTCTCCCTCCCTTTCTCTCTCTCTCTTTCTCTCTTTCTTTGTTATCTTTTAGGTTTATTCTCTCTCTCTCTCTTGTTCTCTCTTCCTTTTCCTTTCTTCTTCTTCTTCTTCTTCTCTCTCTCTCTCTCTCTCTCTCTCACACACACACACACACACACATTTCCTCTCTTTCTCCCTCAATGCACCTTATTCTCAAGAAAAACAAACAAAAGAAAAGAAGAAAGAACAAGAACAAACCAAAAGGAGGTAATGTACTTACCACAAAGGCCCGAGGATGAATTCTTCGTCTCCTCTTTACGATGGCCATAGATCATGCTCAGCTGATCTTCAAGCAACCATTCAGTTATCTTTGCTGAGAGATTTTCTCTTTTCATCCACATTGGGAAGCGCTCTTGTATGTAAACCTTAAAACATAGTAGGTAGCCATAACCCTCAGTTTTAAGCTCTCTTGAGCTTTAAGATTCATCAATCTTTGGGCTCCAATACTCTCCCATAGTGGGTCTACTCCAAGAAGGAGCCAAGGTTGCATCCATTAAGGAAGATTCAAGCATCAAGAAACACTATGGGGTTGATTTGTGAAGACTCTTATATATTAAGAGGACTTTTCTTGGTGGGAGGGCACTCAAGAGGACTAAAGACCTTCCTCCATTGAAGCTCCACCAAATTCCAAGTACTAGTGGCTCTCCATTGCACAGGATTCAACTTCAAAGAGCAACTAATCATCATGCATGAAGCTATGAACTCCATTGGAGAGTTAACCCTCTATTATCACTTAATACCCTAAAGGGATACTCAACCTTGCTTGAGGGAAACTTTTTCCACCTCTTGTTGTCAGAGCGGTGCATCACCACAATAGAAACGAGGCATAGACGCGCAAAGTCGAGCACGTCTATCATTGCGTCTATATGCGTGTGTAAATAGACGCGAATTTAGCGTCTACATATCCATGTAGATAGACGTGAATATAGACACGTAATTATTTAACCATCTGAAATTGGACTTAATATAATAAAAAACCAGAGTTAATAATTTATCTCTATGTCGGTAATATTACCATATATTGGTTTTGAACGATTAGATATAGGGATGACATACCACCATCGATTATTGTTTACCATTGGATGATACACAACCTGCATTTGAAAAACAAAAGCAAAAAACTTAAATACTTATTATATTGTGTATATGTATCACATGTATACATATAAAAAATTTAGCTTTTACATATCTACCTGCTCGCATTGTTGAGGTAGTACTAATGTGTCATTCTTGTTTTGGTGAAATTTTGTAGAGTCAATGATTACAAAACCACTTGGATGACGTCTGATTGTGCAATGCTCACCATTTGTTACCACTTCTTTAAACCACTTCACATCCAGTACATATATAAAGAATCATCTGAAGTCAAGCTTCAGAATATCTTGGATCAAGCCATAATAACCTTCCATGGTATCATTGGCATTCTCGAAGTGAGCAAGGACACCACAATGTTGGGTATTTCTCTTTTCATCTATATGTTGAGTTCAAAGATGTTTACCCTCACACCAAATAGCATTGAATAATGTGCACTAGTAGTAAAAGATTAAGATCAAACATGTCAATTTATTATATAAAATATAACTAGAAACAAATTAATTGATAGTATGTCTCACCTTTGATAAGCAACCTCGTGCGTATTCCCACTCTTCTTGAGATATATTAATTTCCTCCTCTTTTTCCATTCTCTCCATTTTCTCATGTAACAAATCTATATCAATATGACGTGGAAGCACATTTAGATGATTTGGAAATGAGACATTACGTCCATATTTGGTGCGAAATGCTTGTCTTTTGCTTTTTCTTCTTGCCTTTGCTTCATTATATAGTGTCATCCATTTGTTCATTACATCACTATTGAGCACACAAAAACTATTTAACTTACGAAGTTCTTCTTTTGTTAGCACTTTACTCATTCCTTTTCCTTGAGGTATTATAGAGGTCATCCTCAAGTCTTCATTGTCTTTCCATAGTCGTGGTTGAGAGGGGTCCACTTCAGCAAGATATTCAGAGATATAAACAAGGGATGATTGCACTAACCAACCCTTAACCATGCTTCCCTCAGGCCGTGCTTTTTGCCTCACAAAATCTTTCAAGGTTTTCATGAAGCGCTTAAGAAAAAACATCCACCTTGCATGAACTGCCCCACAAAGTGCAATCTCATCAATCAAATGTACGAGTAAATGTAATTGAGTAGTCAAAATGGAGCGACGAAAAATTTCCTCCACCAAACAAACCACCTCAACAAATAATACTCGAGCATCTTGCAATGTGTTTGGATCAATTTCCTTCGAGCTCACGTATCTGTCAGGATGTATTTGACAATTGTTTATTTTTGTGTAGAAATTCAAAGAGGTTCAGTACACGATGTATGCAATCTATAATGAAAAAATACAATGTATACACACCTCACAAGCTCTCCCATCTTGTAAATGATATCACGTACATCTTTGGATATACAATGGGATATGCTAGTAGGAAGTACGAAGTGAATGTAAATAATATTCATAGATCAAATGATTAGTTGAGGAAAAATTCATCATACCCTGAAGTTTACACATAGTTACTCCACTAATTACTATATTCATGGTTAGAGATACCATTACTTGAATAATTTTATGCCAATCGTGGGACTTCTCATACATCTTGTGGGTGTTTGAAAGCTACATATTTATTCCTTCACTATTTTTTCCTCGTTCTTTGACAACATCCAAGGTGCATGGGGTAGCTCAATCTTTCCTCTGGGTCCAATGCATGGCCAGGCTCGTCTCATGCGATCAATGTTACGTAAATCCTCCCTTACATTGACTTAATCACGAGCCCCTATCAAGTGATCCCATAATGTAGATACAATATTTTTAAATATGTGCATGGGGTCCAACAGGTGATTGATCTTGAGTTCAGTCCAATACGAAAGATGAAAAAATATAGAGAACCTAACAAACAAACAATATATTATGTAAACAATTCATCATGCTAAATACTTTAAAGTCAATCGAGAGAAATATACTTCTTACCGACTCATGCTGAGTGGAGGGTGACTGTCAGCATTAATCCATCTCTCCTTCCAATCTCGAATGGTTAGAGATTGTGGAGTCATTCAATTAGTAGGGAGAACATATTTGGGATGGTCAATAGGAAGAAATCGATGATGATTGCCATAGATAACCTTCTTTAAACGTGCCGGCCTAGAGGAAACTAGAGAGGGACCGCAAATAGGACATGCATGATATCCTGATGTGGTTAAACGTGAACAAACAAGTGAATTAATAACATGCAATTGATTCAAGTCTGAATTTCAAATATAGAGTTATATACATGTACCTGAACACTCTCCATATCTTGGAAAGTCATGCATGGTCCACAACAACATGGCCTTCAATGTGAAATCTCTAGAGGATACAGATGCACTTGTATCTTGCACCTCAATAACTTCCCATAACATTTCTAACTCTTCAATCAAAGGCTCTAAGTAAATGTCCATGTTTTTTACCTTGTGCTTTCTAGGAATCAGAAGGCACACCATTACATGTCCCTTTTTAATTGCCATGAATGGAGGAATATTATAGTTCATCAATACCACTAGACATACACTGTATGATGTGCTTTTGATGCCAAATGGATTGATTCCATCCATACCTAATCCAAATCTCAAATTTCTTGGCTCTTCTTTGAAAACGGGCCACAAATTGTCTATATGTTGCCATGCCAGTGTGTCTACAGGGATCCTCCAATTTTCTCCATTTTCCATCACTTAAATAATGACTAGCATGCCATGACATGAGCTTTCCAATAGACTTACACTTGAACATAAGTTGAATACGTGGAACAATCGGAAAATGTCGCAAAACCTTACGAGGCACATCCATTGACTTCATCTACACTTCGTATCTTGATTCGCCACAAACAGGACACTCTCGTGCGAACTCATGAATCCCACGAAATAAGACAGAATCATTGACACATGCATGGATCTTGACATAATCAAGGCCTTCTAGAGATGTCAAGTAATGTCTTGCTTGCTCTCTCTTAGTTGGCAATTTGTTTCCTTTTGAAAGCATTTTTGATAATAACCTACATATATTTTTAAAAGTGAGTTAAAAAACTACCAACATATATTTGTGTTTGATTTCAAAATAGAACAATTAATATTATGATTCATAAGCCAAACTGAATTGATACCTACTTCAATAACGCATTCAAAGTGACATTACTCCATCCATATATTGTTTGCAACTTAAGTATCTTGAGGGACGCACGAAGAACGGAGTACGTACAACCTTCATACAATGGAGTAGATGATGCTACGTATAGTGGGTCATCTGGCTTCGTAGAGTGACCTTCTCCCCGAATCGGTTGCAAAAATAGATCGTGTACCATATTGTCCAAAATCTCATCCTCTACAACTTGATGGGGTATTTTATGAGGGCTACTATCATGGTCGTCAATCTCCACTCTTCTTGAAGACTCTGCCTCCTTGCATCGATGTTTTGCAGCTTCTCGACGCCCAGGAGGGAGCATTTGAGGATGTGGCATTGCATCTTGCTCAACCACAAAAGAGAGTTACATGTATGTTGATATATATTGAGTAACATAGACTAGCAATCTTAGTGTTAAAAACAATGAATACCGATGATTTTTCTTGGTCCCATTCTCCATACATTCTGAGGTGTGACATTGCAACTCGACGTGCTCCAAAAATACACCCTCGACAATGATCACACATGCATTTAATTTTTCGTCGTAGCCATGCATCTCGATTATGAAGACGTAATGTTTCATCCTCACTTGAGGATGTGCTCGTTAACTCATCAGCATGCACCGCATTAGGTGATGACGACGACATGATTAAACCTAGTTCATGACAACATCAAAGTTTTTATTAATATATTTACATAAAAACTTCAAGGCGTATTAATTATTCTAAGATCTCAATTTTAAATACACAAAACTTATCATAAATACATAAAAACTTATTATAAGAACTTACTATCAAAACTTATCTTAAATACAAAAACTCATGATAAAAACGTAAGCACGCTAAATGCGCATCTATACCTGCGTCTAACTACGCGTCTAAATCTGCATCTATCTGCGCATCTAAATCCGCGTCTATAAGCGTGTTTACATAAACTTAGACGCGCATATACACGCAAAAATAGATGCAAAAGTCAAAATTCAAAAGATACTTGAATCATTTCTTTTCAAACTGCACCTTTGCTGCATTTTTTGTGAGTTCTGAAGCTCGAGTTCAGTCGACATGCAGTCTACCTCCACTAGTCTCTTTATGACTCACCTCCTCATGGCTCACCTCTTTTTTCACTTCAAAGAGATAAGAGGGGAAAGAAGAAAGCCAAGGAGAGGAAAAAAGAGAGAAGAAAAGAGAGAAGAATAAGAGGAAAATGAGCCAAAGAGAGGAGACAACAAGCAGCAAGCAGCAAGGGAGAACAACTCACCAAGGAGAGGAAGAAGGGGAAGGAAGCAGCGCCACCACCCGTCCACACCAAAGACCCAAGGTGAGTCCTCTCTCTCTCTCTCTCTCTCTATATATATATATATATATATATTAGGATCTATGATTGAAGTTCTTATATCACAAATAAATCATGGATGGCGGTTGTCGGACTGAGAGCAGCCGACTTAGCACGTTTGACAACGTGTGTAGATTCCAGTGCAGACGCAGACATAGATGTGCAGCTATGTTTACTGTCACCGCGTCTGCAGTCACATCTCCAAGCGCGTGTATTCTGCATCTCAGATGCGAGAATACACGCACTCTGCCCAGAAGCTTTGACTTCAGAGACGCGTCTGAGAGCGTGTCTATTCTGTATCTTAGACGCGAATATACACGCGCTCGCCCAGAAGCTTTGACTTTTGGGACGCGTCTGAAAGCGCGTCTATTCTGCATCTTAGACGCAAATATACACGCGCTCTGACCAGAAGGTTTGACTTCAGGGAAGTGTCTGAGACTGCATCTATTCTGTATCTCAAACGCGATTATACATGCACCAGCTCTGATAAAAAAATAATTTTTTATTTTTGAAATTGTACGAATATGTTACACAATAGTACAGTTTACACAATATTGCAGTTTAGCAAATTTGTCTTATTCTTGTGTTTTGTTTACAGATGTCGCATCCTGGTTCATCTAGCAATGACCCAGATTTAGACCACATGAATGATACATTGGGCTTGTTCAGCTGAAGGGTCAATGCTTTTTTTGGAGGTTTTTCTAGTAAGGAAGGCTTCATGGGAGAGATGACTAGACACCTTGGCCGCTCTCCCACAACAGACGAGGTGTTCAGCGTCATGTCTGAAATGCCTCTGACGTCTTTTCTTGGCACTGCTTCCCAAACACCAAATGTCCAAACTCCAATTGCAGGTACTCCACGTGCAGCGCCTGTACATGTATCAGCTGAAGCACAAGCGTCAACCGACGTACGTGCATTTGCAGAAGCACATGTATCCAGCGAGGCAGAGGGTAGTCGACAAAGAGGGAGGAGGGAGAGTCAAGGGGGAGGACGAGGCTTGTGTGGGGGTTACCTAGGAGGTTGCGAGCGATCACCCTCACCAGAAGATCACGTAGAGGAGCCTGTACGCTAGTACTATAGAGTTACAGATACTGGTGGCATCTTCCATGATGATGAAGGAAGGGATGTAATGGCGTACATGAGGAGCGTCGTGCATGCGACGTATAAAGATTATTTCATTTACTTCAAGAATTAGAAAAGCGGCTTGTGGTAGGAGGTACCCAAATCCTGAGGGTCAGCGATTCTCGGATGATTGGGAACGCACAAAAGTGAGGGATTCGCTTCACAACAAAAGATCCCACCTCATGACATGTGCCAGGGAGTCACTGCGGAGACAGGAGGAGGGGCGTGGAGCCTATAGCCATCCATCTATGTGCCACCGCATAGAGTGGAAGAAAGCATCAGAGAAAGTGAAGAGTCGCGAGCACGCAGAGGCGCGACGCATCCAAATAGAAACCATGGGATCGTCGCATTACTGATCGAGTAGCAGAGAGTCGTGGGAGGCAGAGTTTATAAGTATATTTTGATTTCTAGTTTTTTAAAATTTATTATTTTTTCAATTCTTTATATAATTTATTCTAATACATTATGTCTCATAATTGTTTATATATATCATAATTATTTTGCAGACTACTATCGTTGGTAGGATACCTACTCCTAGAGAGGTAGGTTACCATCGAGGCCATCACCGCACAGCCACATGGCTTCACTTCTATGAGGAGGGTCTCATCACTGAGGAGCAATACAACCGGGCTATGAGGATTCGACAGCTAGAGGAGATATGTTTTTCTTACTTTCCGATTGAAAGTATAGCTAATTATAACTTTTTCTTTGCAATTATACGTAAGCAACCTTGATCTTTTGTGTGTGTAGGCGAACCCCGATGTGGAGCATAGCGAGGAGGGGGATAGCGACACTAGTAGCGATGGTGGTGCTAGCGAAGATGTTTCTTTTTCAGATTCGTAGAGGAGCACCATACCTTCTCTATGGCCTTGTTTTCTGGTATATCTATTATCCATCTTTGAGCCTACTACTTGCGGCCACGCTTTAGGTCGCAAGCACTTAAACTCCCCATGTAAATGCATTTTATATATAATGAATACATGGATTTTTGTTTTCAATTCTCGTGCCTTCAGATCCATTGTGTTTTTCCCAAATGCACAATTTGATGTATGGGAGAGGGGAAAGAAAAACAGAAAACTCTCTGGATTTTTTTCCAATTCTGTACTTCGCGTCTATTTGCGCGTCTAAATTGCAGAAAACGCATGTTTATACTCGCGTCTAAAATGCAGAATACGCGTGTCCATATACGCGCTATATAATTAAAATTAATAAGAAGAAATTAAATATCTTTTTTCTAAAAAATGAGATTTTCGGTTTTGCGTTCGCGTTTACTAGCGCATGTAAAAGCGCGTCTACGAACATGTCTATATGCCCGTCTAATTTTCCATGTAGACGCACTTATAGGTGCACAAAATAAATTAAATAAATAACAATTTTGGTTTTCGTATGCGCTTGTATTCATGCGTGTATATGCACGTCTAAAGCGCGTCTATTGGTGCGTGTGGATTTCCTCGTACATGTGACTATAGACACGAAATGGTAGACACACAAATAGACGGGCTTATAGACGCGCCCGTAATATTTCCTCTCGATTAAAAAATCACGTTTAAAAGTACGTCTAAGAGGCCTTTTTGTTGTAGTGCATGCTTGATGGGGTTGGAAGATGCAAGGTCTCACGAAGCATGCGTGGTGAGACAAGAGCTAGTACCTATGGAAAAGAAGACATAAATGCTAGAAAAACACCAATGTAGATACCATGTCAGATATTGTGACCAACTCAATACACATCAGACATACTCTAGGCAACTGGCTTGTAATTTGACTCCTCTCCTGGCAATCGCTCTTAGGAGAACACTGACTCTTGATCCCTTATATAACTTAGCTCGCATTGAACTTATCATGGCAATAAAACCTTGTGCTTTTTATGTTTCTCCCTCATAAAGCTCAAGATAAAGCCAAAAAGCCTGTTTAAAGTTCTAGTAGAATGGACACATAAAGGATTTCATAGTAATGTCAATCTTATCTCAAGGTAATTGAATCATCATTGGAGCTTGAGTGATTTTACATAGAGCTTATGAACACATGCATGGTAGGTTGCCCTAGGAACGCAACTAGGATTGAAAATAAGTGGAGGGAGAGGGCTCTTTATTATGAAGCTTTTGCAAGATAATATAACTGGTCAGGACGCCAGTTCATGCAGTCACGATGATGGCTCCCCTACAAACACGACCAACTACTACTATCCTAGGATGTCACTTTCAGTAGGTGAGAACTTGGCGATGTTAAATGAACCAAATCGTGAGGGCAAAGGTGAAGTCTGCGTCAGTCGAAATTTGATCAACTTCAGGTTTTCCACATGCAATAATGCTTCTCCTCATCCATCACGCTGCAGTTGCACCAAAAGTGGACTAGTTGAAGCCTGAAGGGCCCCATATCAATCGTCTCAATTTCTCCTTCACCTCATATGGAGATAAAATATGCATTCCTACTGCAACTTGTCGATTGCTTCCTATTCAGTTGCCCTATCTCTGGCCGCTGCCTGAGTGCACGGGTTACTGAGCTCTCTCTCTCTCTCTCTCTCGACTTCCTCCTACTTCTGCTCTTTGTCTTCATGGTGGTGAACCTTCTCTGTCGACTTTGCCATGCCTCCATCATCCTAATCAGCTGCACCGGTTGTAATTGCAAGCTTACGAACACTCCATCTCTTTGTTTGTCATTTAGAACTATCTGATGCAATCATGATAAAGGTTACCTCTATGACTGCTAGTTCACAGAGACCGTTTTGTTTCTTCCTTCTCACTTGTTATTAGCCTTCTTATCTGATCATCACAACTCCTCTTCTCCATTTTCTTCAGGCCTGCATGCTTTTCGTAATCACATCGGCTGCCTCCCACAAAGCAAATTCGAATCCTTTCTCGCCTCGAACCATGCATATTTATCAACTTTATGCATTGCAGACCCAAAAACACATAGCATACTGTTGCTCAATGACGGATTACAACATCCAATCAGCAATTCACTGATCCCATGCAATTGTTGCCATCTTACAAAGTCCTTGCTATAGTCGCCTTCTGTTTGAGATTATCTGCCTTTTACCAAGAAGAGGTCCCAGCAAGACTAACAAGTATATCAAAAAAGTAATCGAAATAGGGCTCAAGTGCAAATCCTGCACCACCCTCTAAAGTAAATTTTACTATTCATCTTGTCATCTCGGGGAAGTTACTCTATATATATCCTCTAAATTATGTGCGTTCAAAGCTTATTTATAAATATCTCTATCTGTGAATTTTTCATGAATAAAACATGACTCTTTTCTAATCAATCTGTAAATAACCCCTTTATATTACACCTTCCATATGAAAAAATGTATGAAAATAGTATTTTAAAAATACCTTATTTTAAACCCACATGATGCACACCTTTATTCATGAGTAACTTATCCGAGCTTGTCATGCACCCAAAAATAGGCCCTCCTTTTTGCATGCAACCAGCTCATAAAGCAAAAAAACCCCAAAACTGATGCTTTGGTATGTAAATGTTGTCATGCTTTTCTCCTTGAATAGCCTCTCTCCACCCCGATCTTCTCTCGACTACTTTTTCTCCTCAACTTTTGCCTAATAAACATCGTATTCTCCTTACCTCTCCCATACAATATTGGCTTAAGCCCCCAACCGCAAAGCCAAAAGGACTTAGTAAATCAACATTGCTTGGCCACAAGTGATGACTAGGACCCATTCTCTTCATCATGAAGAGACTTTAAAGAGACACAAGCATAAAAGAATTGCATATAAGCATGCCTAATGAATGTAGACCATCCACTCTTATATTCTAATCCATCCTCTAGATGCTAGCCCAACTCATGAAGCACTCGGAGGATTCCTACAATCTGATCAAGCATATCAAAACATATTACAAGACTCTTCCATTTGACCTCTACCCCTATGGCCCAACATGTATCAGTTTGCTAGCTTGAAAAGCCAATCCAATGATGTATTTACATGCATATACTATACACTATGCATTTACTACTCACTCTAACTAAATGTTTTATTATGTTCTTATCTTCTAATGACATTGTCATGCTATCCACGTCATCCACTTGATACATCTGAAGGTTTCACAAAGAGGATGATAATTTGTACAACATCCATAAGCTCACTCATCTCTACACTAGCATCCAGCACTTAATGTATCTTTTGCATACAAAGCATTTGTTCATCCCTAGAATCATCCAGTGTCATCAAGGACTTATAAGCTTCAACGAGCATGACACATATAACCAAAAGTTACATCCCAACTCCATCATCTATGTATCTAAGCTCATGCAACTATGTAAGGTACACCATGAATCTTACAATATATCTTTCCCAAAAAGTATCTACACATCTATATCCATACCTACATCCATACCTAACTCCTCACCCTGGCCTTCACCTCAATATCACCAAATATGTCAAAGTAGTGCATGCTCGATGGTTGGAAGGACACGGGGTCTCGTGAAGCAGGCACAGCAAGGCAAGAGCTGGAACCTATGTAGAAGAAGATGGAAACACTAGAAAAACACCGGAGTAGTTGCCCTATCAGATCGTACAAGCAACTCAATACACATTAGACATACTCTAGGAAAGTGGCCTATAGTTCAACTCCTCTCCTAGCAATCTCTCTCAAGAGAACACCAACTCTTGATAGCGTATATAACTCAACTCACATTGAACTAATCATTGTAATAAAGCCTAGCATTTTCCATGCTTCTCTCTCATAAAGCTCAAGATAAAGCCAAAGATCCTCTATAGGTTCTAGTAGAATGGATAATAAAAGATTTCATAGTAATGTCAATCTTATCTCAAATAATCGAATCATAATTCGAGCTTGAGTGAATTTACATAGATTTTCTAAATGCATGGTAGATTACCCTATGAATACAATTGGAATTGTAAATAAGTGGAGGGAGAGGCCTCTTTCTTATGAAGCTTTTGTAGGGCAATATAACTGCTCAAGTCGCTAGTTCATGAAGGTGATGATGGCTCCCCTACAAACACAACCAACTCCTACTATCCTAGGATGTCACTTCCAGCAGTAGGCAGGTGAGAACTTGGTAACATTAAAGGAACCAAATCTTGAGGGCAAAGGTGTCATGTGCTTCAGTCGCGACAACTTCAAGTTTCCCACATGCAATAGTGCTTCTCCTCATCCATCACACTATAGTTGCACCAAAGCAGATTGGTTGCAGGGCCCCATATCAATTGCCTCAATTTCTCCACTTGATATTGATGTAGATAAAATATGCATTTCTAATGTAGCTCGTCAATTGCTTCCTATTCAGTTGCCCTATCTTTGGCCACCGCCTAAGTGCATGGGATAGTGAGCTCTCTCTCCTAGCTTCCTCCTACTTTTGTGCTGTCTTCATGGTAGTGAACCTTCTCTACCATCTTTGCCATGCCTCCATCATGTTAGTTAGCTGCATCGATTGTAGTTGCAAGCTAGTGGACACTCTATCTCTTCATTTATCATTTAGAACTATTTGACACTATCATGATAAAGGCCAGCTCTATGACAGCAAGTTCACAAAAATCATTTTGTTTCTTCCTTCTCAGTTTGTCGACAACCTTCTTATATGATCATCACAACTCCTCTTTTACGTTTTCTTCAACGTTGCATGCTTTTCTTAATCACATTAGCTGCCTCCCACAAAGCACATTCAAATCCTTTCTTGCCTTGAACAACTTTATGCATTGCAAACTTGAAAGCAAGAAACATACTCTTGCGCAATGATGGATTACAACATCCAATTAGTAATTTTCTAGTCCCACACTATTTTTTCCCCCTTACAAAGTCCCTCGCTAGTTGCATTCTATCTGAGATCATCTACCTTATACCAAGAAGAATTCACAACAAGGCTAATAAGTTTATCGAAAAAGTAGTCAAAATAGGGCTCAAGTGCAAATCATTGCACCACCCTCTGAAGTACATTTCACTATTCATCTTGCCATGTAGCCAAAAATAGGCCCTTTTGCATGCAACCTCACAAGGCAAAAAAAAACCAAAGTTGATGCTTTGGTACATAAAAGTTGTCATGCTTTTCTCCATGAATAGCCTCTCTCCACCCGGATCTTCTCTTAGCTACTTTTTCTCCTTAGCTTTTGCATGATAAACGTCCTATTCTCGTTGCCTCTCCCATACAATATTGGCCTAAGCCCAGCCCAAAGGCCAAAAGGAATTAGTAAATCAACATTGCTTGGCCTGGGATCCATTGTCCTCATCATGAAGAGACAGTAAAGATACACAAGCATAAACAAATTGCATATAAGCATGCCTAATAGATGTAGACTAGCCACTCTTTTATTCTACTCCATCCGGTAGATGCTAGCCCAACTCATGAAGCACTCAAAGGGTTCCTACAGCCTCAAGAAAATTAAAACATTTTACAATAAGCTTACATTTAACATCTACCCCTATGGTTCAACATGTATCAATTTTCTAGCTTGAATAGCTAGTCTAATTATGTATTTATGTGCATATACTATACATTATGCATTTACTACTCACTCTAACTAAATGTTTTATTATGTTTCTCTCTTCTAATGATATTGTCATGCTGTCCATATTGAGAAATAAGCATGTGGACCCTATGTATACAAGGGTGGATAAGGGCAGCTGGGTGTGAATGGACTGGAGGGTAGGGGAAAACCCTAACGTTAGCTATCCAGAGGCTATTTAAATAGCCTAAAGGTCACTCTCAAATATAGAGAGAGTGTACCAAATGTACTTATAAACAACTCGTTATGCAAGATCTCCTTCTTGTACTTGAGCTCTTTCTCCCTATTTTGCACACCTTCCAATGCTCTCATTTTGATATTTCAACATGGTATCAGAGCCAACTCTAATCCAACAAGCTTCCTTCAACTTCATTTCCCACTAAGTGCACATGAGCATGCTATTTCCTCATAATACCTCTTCACCTCCATAACTGCCTGCCATACCCACTTTTGTTGGAGGATCGGGGGAGAGGAAAAGAAAGCATTTCAGCTCAAGATCTTTGCTAAAGATCTCTTCTTTAGCTCATGGCGCAGCATCCTAACACGTCAAACTTAGACATTGGAGGCGTAGCAGGCCACCATTGCAGCAAACGTAAAAAAAGTTCCATTTTTTATAGCATAATGTTCAATAGGTTTGCCATGTGTTGTGGAAGGTGTAGTCTAGGTGGACTCCATAGGGTATTTGTAGCCCCATACATGAGATATCTACACCTAAGAGGGTTTAGATAAATTTCCTCTCTATTGCTCATAATACTATAGCAACCATAGCCCAAGCTTGAAAGCTCGGTTTTTTGAATTTTTTTCCACTCCTTGAAGTCCATCAATAGTGATTTTAATCACTGATTTAAGTCCTGTGGAGTTTGTTGTAGAGCTGAAAGCTCTAAAGTCAGAGCATCCTCAACCAAAGGTGACTTCTCAAGCTGGTTACAATCGAGCTAATGACAAGTGCTTCATCTATGCTTGGCAATCAGTACTCCATTGATTATTTTCAAAAATTTAAAAAGTTTTAGTCCTTAAGCATGAATCAGTAAGTGCCTAAGTATCATTATATTTTTTAACATCGTAAGGCTATGTGTAGGTTGTAAACACATAGACCATTGTCCTCATTCCTTATCTCATCTTGTATAATATCACATTTGAGCCTACTACTTATTAATCATTTCATTTGCTTCCACACTTATTGGCTATTATGTAAAGGACTAGACACTACTATTGCCTCTAATGCAATCAATAAGACCTTCCTATCATGGCTATGGCGTATGGAAATGTTAAACCTTAGATCCATAAGTTTTATGGAGAATACTTTCATCCATGGCATATATTAGTGAAGTATAAGATGATGGAGCGGGGCTACTAGCCCTTCATCACAAAGGGACCAAAGTTATTGACCCATCAAACCCACTTGATGTAGAAGATGATGAAAGAGTACAAGCCATAATCATGCTTCATCTGGATGAATCCATGATTCAAAACATTGACCAACTCTCCATTGCCAAGGAGAAATGGGATGAACTTGAAAAGCTTTATGGGGCTAAAGGAAAGAACTCTAAAATTTTCCTTAAGATTTAAATTTTAAGCATGGAGTATAAGCAACGAGAAGACTTGGGTAAGTTCATCTCACACATGAAGGGGCTCATGGCACAACTATCCTCAATTCAAGCTTCAATTCATAATGAAGATGCTATTGCGATTCTCTTGAAAGCCATGAAAAATGTATTTCCCACCCTTGTTAATCTTACAAGTATCCCAAATCCAACCAGCACCATGCAATCTTGTTTGGATGAGAAGAAAAGAAATAAAGAAGAAGGTAGCACTAGTCATGCATCTACTTCAACAACCCATGAGCAACTCTTGGTTCATACTATCTCAAATAGATGCTTCTTTGCAATAAAAAGGGACGTCTTGTAAGAAATTGTTGGAAAAAATATCCTAACAATATGAAATGCAACAAATGTAAGAAGACAGGTCATATTACCAATAAATTCCCTACAACCCTAAAGTACCAAAGAATTGGAGGCCAACTTTGTCTCCAAAATTCCAGATGATTGACTCTTCTAAATCTATAAATCCTCTACTTAAGCACTCTTATAGCTTGAATTATAAAGGCATCCCATTTGGTTGAGGGAGGGGGGGATAACATTAACATGTCTTGTAGTCCAATGCCACTCTAGCATTGACAGGGGGTTTTGAGAGATACAATGGGAAATCTTCATCCCCATGATATTTAGAGGAGTGGACAGGTAAGTTGAAATCCTACTTTGATCTCTGTCCCAAGGTGGATGAGCAAAAGATACCTTTTGCAACCCTTCATCCTTGAGGGATTTCCCCATATTCAATGGCGCTATGTAAAGCATGAAAATAAATATATCCATGGATGGGAGGATTTTAAGGTACACATAGTGCACGTATTTGTTTCTTTGATTGAGGGAGAACAATTGGCTAGGAGGTGGTATCAACTAGAGCAATGTAGATTATTCGTAAGGGACTACACTAATCAATTTCTCCACTGGATACTGTATGTGGAAAAGTATTAGTGCTGATGCCAAATTACATATGTATATGGATTAGATCCCAACTTATTCACTAATGTGATGACACAATTCCACTACACTTTTCCAAGCAATAGAGTTGGCTAAAAGATATGCTTGCAAATACAAGAAAGACATTGGATTTCCACCCAATTTTGGGCAACAAAGAGTTGTCACTAGATAAAGCCCTCAAGGAGCTACTTATGGGGAAAGCAATGATATAGTATAATAGCCCTAAAATACCCACTTACCTACCATTTAATGCCCCAAAATAACATTCAAGTTTTAGGGTAGCTAGTAACACAAAGCAAGTTGAAAATAGACCAAAGAATGCTTTAGTCCAAGACAACAAGGGGGCCAAAATTTATCATGGTGGATCTCTTTAGAGTGTGTAAAGAAAAGGGCTTATGTTTTTTATCTGGGGCATAAAATACACCATAAACCATGCATCAAAATGTTCTTATCAGAGAGCTAAGCTTAATAGTATATGTCTTGGAAAATGTGGATGAAGAAGATGAGGATCTAGATGCTAGGATACATACTGATCCATAAGGATTATGATGAGAATATGGGCCAACAACATTTCTATGATCCCCTAAATGACTTTCCTTCAATGTGGCTAGATGTTTGCCTCATGATCTTGGCAAGTGAATTGGATAGTCAACCTCTAACAATCTCCAAGACAACACCACACGATAAAGAACATGGATCTCCCCTCAACAAAACCCACAAGACAGCACCACTGAACACATGATCAAATATTCCTGATCACTCACTCCTCACTAAGACTTTAACTCAACACTTAAGTAGTTCAAACCTTCAAGCTCAGAATTTACCATTTTTAGAGATAATTTGATGCGGAAACAACCATGGCTAAGACTCTGACAACATAAGCTTTCAAATTCACACAACTCTTATTTTTTAGGGATGGCAATCCTATGCAGCAATTTCCCCACAAAGCGTGTTGCTTCAAGCAGTGCAAAATCAATTGTAGATCCTTTCTATTCTTCTTTCCTCTTAGAGCACACATAAATACACACCACAAACATAGGTAACCAAAGCTTTATAAGGTGAATTTTCATGCCAATTCAGCGGCTACAAATATTTCATTGTTGTAGAAATTCCATTACTACAACAAAACAGAGTTTACACTGATATAGCAATGGATAATCATGATAACTTTCATAGAAACCCAAGTTGGTGGTGTAGATGCTACTGAATTCGCTTGTTGCTTCATAGAGCATTGCAGAAAATAGTCCATAACTTTCGAACCAGGTCTTGGATCGCCAAGCTTCAAAAAGGAAAGTTGTATCTCTCTATCCAACCTAGAAGTCTCTAGAATAACTTAGAGCCAAATTCTTTGATCTACTATCCTTCCCCTTAGTTGCTAGATGGCAAACATACCCCCTGCCACATAAAATTCCATTCAGGGACTCAAAATTGGAAGCAAGACCATGTTTCCTATACGAGGATATCTCTTCCTGCATTAGGCACGTGTCTCAAAACTGAAATATCACAACCACGTGTTGAACATACATGGTACCACTTGGGATTTCCAGCTATCAACCCGACTCTTGCTATGGGTAAGTGTTAGAAAGAAAAAAAAAGATATTTGTATGTGTTACCCCACTTGACTCCATGTAGCATCATGTCCCCGATTGCTCATTTTCACTCACCAACATGGGTAGAATTGCTTCTGTCATATCCCCACATTATGCCACTTCCATATGTTCTATTTCTATGGATACATGGATGGGCTCTAGGAGTCCAAGCATGCTGCAAATACAAGGAAGCATAAATGGAAAACATGTTTTTATTATTGTGGATAGTGGTAGTACTCACTGTTTTATGAAAAAATCAACCATTACTTGTTTGACATGCTTTTCCACTGAATTACAATAGCATCTAAGAGTGCAAGTGGCAAATGATGATGAGGAAATTAGCACTCAAATATGCTCTAGAGTGCCCTTATGCTTGGCTGAAAATTATTTGTCATTTGTGAACTTGATTGCAATTGATTTGGGCCCCATTCATGTTTTTCTAGGCTATGACTGGTTGAAGCACTTGGATAAAATTGCCATGGATTTCTCTAAGCTTTACATGGACTTTGTTATGCATGGATAGCTCATACACTTAGAAGGATTTCAAGATAATGTAGAATTTGAGCTTCTTATAGCCAAGCAACTCAAAACGAAATTCAAGAAACGCTCTTCGATATTTGTGTTGCATTTGCACAAAGAGTTTACATATCAATCCACAACTTTGGCTAATAATTTAACATTGAAAGATCTCTTAGAAGAATACAAGGATTTATTCTAAATTCCTACAATCCTCATACCTAAGAGATAAGTGGATCACCCTATTCACTTGGAATCCCTTTCAAAGCCAGTTAACAAGCCATCTTACAAGCTCTCAAAGTGTGAAGAACAAAGAGGCTGCAAATCAAGTTAAGGAGTTTCTTGAGATGTGATTCATTGAGTCGAGTTCTCCTCTTAATGCATCCCATGTCCTATTAGTTGAGACGAAAGATGGATCTTTCAAGATATGTATTGACTATAAGAACTTGAACAAAATCAGGGTTAAGAAGTGGTACTCCATAACTAGGATTGATGACTTGCTTGATGAGCTAAGAGGGGCAGAGTACTTCACAAAGATTGATTTAAGATCTAGCTACCACCAAATATGCATGAGAGTAAGTGAGGAAATAAAAAGAACATTTCGAACAGATCGAGGACTCTATCATTTCCTTGTAATGCCATTTGGGTTTACAAATGGCCCTACTACTTTTCAAAGCCTCATGAATAATATCTTACACCCCTTTCTTTTTCAATTTGTGCCTTTTTCTTTGAGATCAGTCTCATTTACATCAAATAATTGAAAGAGCACTTAGTGCACATCAAGAGGATGTTTGATACATTAAGGGAGCATAGAATGTTTGCAAAGGAGAGAAAATGTATATTCATGTAGATTGAGGTAGAGTACTTGGGTCACATTGTGAGTGAACATGGCATATAGGTCAACCCCAAAAAGGTGCAATGTGTCAAGGATTTGCCCACACCATCTAATACCACTTCTTTACATGGGTTTCTTGGTTTTTTCTTATTCTATCAAAATTTATTCACCATTATGCAACATTTCAACACCTTTGCTAATAGGTTGAAGAAGGAGGTGTTCTTTTGCGATGCTTTGGTTGATTGCACAACCAACTAAAGGAATTTCCTACTTCAAGCCTCATATTTGTTTTCTTAGACTTTTCAAAAGAATTCACTACTCAATGTGATGCTAATGGAAGGGATATATGTGTTGACTTGTTGCAAAACCATGATTTCATTGTATTTGAAAGTTGCAAGTTAAATGAAAAAGAGAGGCAAATGCATGTCTATGACCAAGAGAATATGGCCATCCTTCATCCTTCATGCTACCAAGAATGGTTGGAATAGTATCTATGTGGTAGTAGATCAACTCACTAAAGTAGCCCAAATTATCCCCACCAAGACATAGTATGTTGCATCGCAAGTAGCCAACCACTTGATGGGGCACATCTTTAAGTTGCATGGATTATGATAGGTCATTATGCATGATAGGGATGCCAAATTTACAAGCCATTTTTAGCATATAGTCTTTAGCTCCATGGGAACCAAATTATCTCCATCTACAACATGGCACCACCAAATGGATGGTTAAAATGAGAGGGTAAACAAGTGGCTTGAGATCCACTTGAGACATTTTTGTCATGATGTACAACATATGTGGGATTTGTGGCTCTATTAATAAATCATTTCATGCAAGCATTGGAATATCCCCTTTGAGCCACGTATGCATACACAGTGCCCCTTCCTACAGTCATATTTAGTGAGAAGTTGAACCCTTATGGAAGAGAAGAATTGGATCGCATGCAAGCCCTACTTCAGCAATGTAAGCTATATTGATGGAAAAGGCACTCCCTTGAGTTTCAAGAAGGTGAGTTGGTTCTCCTAAAGGTACCAAGTCCCAATACTCTATACTAAAAAATGGCTCTAGTAATAAGTTGGCACATAGATGTCCTATTGCTACGCATTCGAGGTGTGAAATCCACCCAAAAATTGTGTGTGGGAGTTTATATTTTGTACATACTTAGTTATTATGTTTGCATCTTTATTCTGCGTGGTAATATAGTAAAGAGGGGTTAGAATAAGATCTTTTTTGTTGGCAGTGCATTGGTTGGTATGTATGCCATGTGTGCTTTATTTGTGGAAGCACAGAAAGTATTTGACATAATCTCGTGGAATGCTGCATTATCTTGGCTTGTGGTGGAGAATGGAGGATGTATTTTCTATGATGACTGCTTCTTGCAGACCGGATGCTCTCACCTTCAGGACATTGATAAGGGGGTATGCAGCAGCAAACATGCTGGATCGTATGGAAGCTGTGCAGGAGGAGATGCTGAGATAAGGATATCCTCTGAGATCAAAGATTGTAGAAGTAATGGTTGCAGCATACAAAAAGGCAGGGGACTTTTATAAGATGGAGAAGCTGCTCTTCAGCATAAAAAGCAAGTCATTTGATAATAACATGAAGAAGAAAACAATGAGGAGCCACTTGTGCAATGATCGAATATCTGAAATAGATACTCTTGTTGAGGAAGCTTTAAGCAAGAATGAGCTGGCCTTTTCTCTAGCATTAGCAGATCTTGTGAACAAGGAAGCGAGGTCGTTAGCCCTTATGCTGTAAATAATTTCAAAATAGCATATGCTCTAAGGAAAAAGCAAAAAGAGGCCAATCGTGAGTCTGCAATGCGATCGAGACAACGTAAACAAGGAAAAGGAGGCTTTTGGAGGGGAAAGGGAGAAAAAAGCTTGCGTGGGAAAGAGGGAGCGGCTCAGGGACCCAGAGAGAGGGAGAGAAGGAAAGGGTTACAGAACAGGGGAGTTTTCAGCGAAGGTTTCGGAGTGGGTAAGAAAGGAGGAAGGAGATCATCATGCTAGTAGATGTGACGAAGAGGAGCCGAGAAGAAGATGAAGGAAACGAAAGAGCTGGGAGAGGGAAAAAGCTCCAAAGCCATATGGTATGAAAGAGGAACAACTCAGAGGTCTCCAAGCAGGTTTTGTAGATAGTCCAGTTCATCCAACAGGAAATTAAATGACGACGAAGGAGCTCTGTGACATGAAGATGATCGAAGATTAGTAGTCGAAGAGCTCTGTGACATGAAGACAATCGAAGTTTAGCTGTCAAGAAGTTCAAGGCGACGAAGCGGAAGAAAAGGCCGGAGACAAAGAGTGATCATTGGCAAAGTCTGCATTGAAACATCGACGACAAAGGAGGAAGTATCGAAGAAGTTCTATGAAGACAAAAGGACAACACTACTACGACAAAAGGTGATCAGAAAACTGCACCAAAGAAGGTGCTAAATACAACGGCATTAGTGGTGAAGAAGAAAGGACGAGATCGTGGCCACAAAAAAGAATATCAAAGTAGCTCTGCAACTTGCTAAAAGGAAGGCTAGGACGAAGCCGGCAAACAACGATTGAGGGAGGAGAAACAAACTGGTATGGCATACTGCAAGTTGATTCCAATGCTGACGAGAGTACAATCAGAAAACAGTACAGGAAGCTTGCCCTGCTTTTTCATCCTGACAAGAACAAGTCTCTCAGTGCAGAAGCAGCCTTTAAATATATTTCGGAAGCTTGGGGGGTGCTTTATGACAAGGTGAAAAAGGCCCTATATGATGGAAGATGCAGCGCGAAGGCTTCTCAAAGCTCTAAGCAGGCTCAATTCAAGGAAGGTGCCAATGGTGGCCACAATGTGACTCGTACCTATACAACTAATCAACCACATCCTCACCCTCAATCTCAACCTCAACCCCAGGCTCTACCACAGCGACAACCACCGTCGCAACCACCGCTGCCTCAACAACGTTAGTCTCAGCCCCCTCCAATACCTTCATATCGTGGCATGTTCCACCTCCAATAAATCTAACGACTTTCAAGACGGCGTGCCCATCATGCAAGATGCAATTTGAGTATCAAAGAATCTACATCAACAAAAATCTGTGAGGGAGGTTGCCCCTCTTAATGGGACAGTGTTTGGCCTCAACAGGAGTATGCGACAGATGCTTTTGCCAATGGTTCAGCTAATGGTTTTAACTTCAGCTCCTTCCTAAACAATAAATTTTACCCATCATTCCTTGACATCAAGAGTGGTCTGATCAACCTCCATACATCCACATATTTTACCCATATAAAGAATTCGTGGTACTGTTTGTATTGGCAACAGAAATAGACAGAAACACAGAGAGAGAGAGAGAGAGAGAGAATCTGACACAAGATTTCAAACTGACAAACTATTTTACACCCTGACTTATGCATTCAGTTGCTTGAACAGAGTTCTATCACAGGAGACTATAGAGAAGGTTATGGGCATGTCTATTACATTTGAAGGACTGGATACAAGTGTTCTTCTGGACATGAAGATTGGGTTCAGAATTCTCAAAAACTACGTGAGTCTTCTGAAGAGTTGTTGGAATGCAAATATGATCCTTTGTGGAAGCCGTCACTATTGACCTTCTATCCTGAAATTATTTAAAGTCCTCTGTGGTCGCGGCTTTGCTTTCAAAACCCCTTCGACATCTTTGGTGAACCCGACGTGAAAGCGTCGCATAAATTTCAGGATGGGAGATACTTCAGCATCCATTTCAGCCTCTTCTACGATTCCTACTGCGTCCTCTACTTCAGCTCCATCATTGACTGTTGCTTCAAGTACTTCAACGGATGATCTAAAGTAAATTTTGCAGAATATGTCTATGTATATGCAGCTTCAAAATCAGCAGACACAATTGTATATGCAGCAGCAGCAGCAATTGCATCAACAACAGTTGTCTCAACAAAGGCAACTATATTCGAAGCAAGAGAATGTAATTAGCGCGACTAAGGTGATTGAAGCAGTTGAGAATGAGAAGAAGCTATTTGATGGCCGTAATGTTTCAGCATATTTGAAGACATATGAGATCAAGATGGGGTTTTTTGGAGTTCAAGCTGGACTTATGAGTAAGTATTTCCTTCGTCTTGTCACACCTGCCTTGAGGGCGAAAGTGATTGATCTTTTTATTCAAAATTCGCATTGGCAAGATTTTAAGAAGGCCCTGAAAGAAGAGTATTTCCTTGAGGACTTTGGGATGGCTACAGGGCGGTCATTCCGAGAGTGGGTCTACATGCCAAACAAAGGTTTAGCTGCTTCAGAGTTGATTCGAGAATTTGAAGAGAGGTATAGTCAGCTTGATGCCATTGAACAAAGAGCATTGGATGTTGAGAAAGTTGAGCTTTTCTTGCAAGCTGCAGATCCTGCTCTTCAGGAAGAATTAGAAGAGCTTCTTGAGGATCTCACGAAGCCTATGGGTCTTAAAACAGATTGGCAAGATGCCCAGGATACAGTCTCGACTTTGACCAAGAGGAGGATATGGAAGACCCACCTACAGAATGGATCTATGACACCAACGCCGTCTTCTGCTCCTATGTCTGCTTCTATCCCTGTTATTTCTTCTCCTCCTCAGCCAGTTTCTTGGCCTATGCCAGTGCCTACTGTTTCTACTCCTCCTATTCCTCCTGCTCCAAGACCGATGCCGGCTCCTTCTGCTCCAAAACCATCCACTTCGTCGGTGCCTTCCTCTCTTGATGATATAATCAAAGGCATAACGGATTTGACACTGGAGTCAGTTAAAGCAGAATTGGTGGGAAAATTGAAAGAGCAGTTTGCTTTGACTGCGCCTACTATTTCTTCTAGTGCTCCTACTGCACCTAGAGTGCTCCTAGTGTACCTAGGAGATATCGAAGATGTATTTGGTGTGATAGTATAGACCATCAGCATTGCAGGGATTGTGAATCTTTTCAGGATGCAAGGAGGAAGAATTTAGTATTTTGGGGACAAGATGGTAAGATTTGGTATTTTGGGGAATGAAGAAGTTAGTGGATGACATGGCTGCATGTACTTCTTATGTGACAGCTAAAGGAGATGCTTCTGCATATGGAGTTCAGATTGAGAAGGGATCAGAGAATCAGTCGCATTATGGACTTATGCTATGGAGACGGCAAACAAGGAAAAAATTCAGCAAACTGTTTTGACTAGTGGAGGCTCTAGCATCAAATGTGAGACAGGTTGGGATTCGCCTGTTGACAGGTACTCTATTTATGCCTACTTGGCTAAGTCTCAGGGAGCAGATGTACTTGTTGAGGAGAAGTGTAAGAGGGATGAAGAAAATCCAAGTGCAGCTAAAAAGACTAGAGGGGGTGAGTTTGTTACTCCACCTACTACAGGACCGTCTTTGAGACCAGGGCCAGAACGACAGATGGAAGATGCTCAAAAGAGAGAAAAGAGGCAAGAGCCTAGAGAGAGAAAGCAGCCAGGGTTTAGATTGATGTCCGATATTGAGACATCTACAGACATGAAGAAAATCTTTAATGATAAGATACTTGGCAGTGAGGTGACTTTTACTATTTCTGAGGTTTTGGGCATCTCGAAAAGAGAGTTTCAAGAGGTCCTGAAGAGGAAAAGACATGCATTGCCTAATACTGATACACAGGGAGTTTTGATTGGGGAGTTGGATGAGGATGAGGATGAGGTTATGGTTGAGAATGCTTCTATTTTTCCACAGATAGAGAAGAGGGTTCAACCTATGCATTATGCTGAAACTGATGAGCATATCTTGATACCGCGTAGTCACTTTTCGCGGAGTCATTGGGCTAGGGCAACTACAGAGACGATGGTAAAAATTGGAGAGAAACAAGTGCCTTATGTTGCTTTGGTGGATCATGGTTCAGAGATTAATCTCATAGTTCGTGGAGTTTATGAAAGTAACAAATGGCCTATGGATGTAGAGCATGGGTGGCGTATGAGAGCTGCCAACAACACTGCAGGTGATTTGTATGCTACCTGTCAAAGTGTCAAGGTTTCTATTGGAGATGTAGAGGAGGATTTCCATTTCTTTGTGTACGATTCATGCTCTTATCCCATAATTCTTGGATAGCCATTCATCACAGAGATGCTCATGGAAACAAAGGTAATGGATGATGGATCTGCTTATGCACGGATTCGCAGTAAAGATGGTATGAGAGCAGTTCAGTTTATGACTGTGTGTGTGAACCATGTTAGAAACAGGGATACTCTTAGAGATGCACCTTTGCCCACTGTGAGAGATTCGGGTTTTCATTAGGTACCGTTGTTTCGCGAGACGACGGTGGTACAGAGCAAAGGAGATTGGAGTTCTCGCCTCATGGCAGCAGTGTTTTCTCCTCTAGTTTTGTTGGGATTTCAGCAAACAGTTCGATGAGCTATCAGAAGACTTTTAAGTTGCCTAGAGCTGCCAGACAGTACAAATGCAGGAATGAGAAAATTTTGAAAAATCCAGGAATTTTAGAGGATGATGAGCACATAGATGGGATGTATGATAGTATGATTTGTGCAGATACGATGACATAGATGGAAAATATGCTGAAAACTGATATGCAGAGTTGTCACAGTAATGTATTAGTGCAATCCCTGGACATGTTTCATGAAATTGCAGATTTTGTGTAACAGATAGAGTCAGAGGCTGAGGTGACTCAGCAAAAAGTGTTGAGTGCTGAAGAAATTCAGCAAACAGAGTTTCCGGCTGATTATGATAAGCTTACAGAGACATAGAGGGCTGAAAACTTTCAGCCAACAGAGTTTACTGCTGAAATATTTCAGCATCCAAAGTTTAGGGCTGTTCCTTGCAGTCTATAGAGCAGAGGGCTGAGGATATTCAGCCCCACTCTAGTGCAGAATTGCTGATTTACAGCAAGATTTGAGTAGTGCAAAGGATCATAATGAAGCCAGGGTTGACACAAAATACAAAATTGTGGATAAGAAGGTGAAGCCGGTAGCTGTACCGCTTCCACCTGACAGTGATCAGCAAATAGAGAGGGCTGCCAAACAATCAATTTTGAGGAATCCGAAGCATATAGGCCATAAATTTTCAGTAGAGACTCTTGCTGAATTGAAAATTGGAAATGGTGATTTCTTGCTACCTACAAAGAAGCAATGCTTTCAAGAGATGCTTGAGCGACATGGAAGGGGGTTTGCTTTTTTCCCACATGAGATTGGATGTGTGAATCCGGATATTGTTGCTCCTATGGTCATCTTTACTATTCCTCATATTCCATGGAACCTCCGACCTATTCCAGTGCCTAAGGCACACCTGCCAAAGTTGATTGACTTGTTGAATGAGAAAATCAGGATGGGAATCCTAGAGCCTTCATCTGCACCATACTCAAATAGGTGGTTTACGGTTCCAAAGAAGAATGGTACTCTCCGATTTATACAGGACACGCAGCCAGTAAACAGAGTTACTATCAGGAATGTTGGTATAGGTCCAGTTGTGGATGAGTTTGCAGAAGCATTTGCTGGACGTGCCATCTATTCTTTAGGTGATTTGTATTCGGGATATGATCAGTTTCAGCTGGCTTTGGAAAGCAGGGACATAACCACTATGAGAACTCCTATTGGGCTTGTCAGGATGTGTACCTTGCCTCAAGGTACCACTAATTCTGTTGCACATATGATGAATGCCATGCATAAGGTCCTTCGTGATTATATACCTTAGCTTACCATGCCTTTCTTGGATGATGTGCCCATTAAGGGGTGTGCAGAAGAAGAGAAAAATGAGAGTCTAAATGAGCAAGGATGCAGATACTTTGTGGCTGATCATATTTCAGCTTGTGATAAGATTTTGGCTAGGTTAGAAGAAGTGAACTTGACACTATCAGGGCAAAAATCTATTTTTGGAGTGAATGAGGTTGTCATTGTTGGACATATGTGTGGATATTATGGCAGGAAACCCTCACCTGAGAAGGTGGATGCTATAGGCAAGATTACGGAGTATTGTTCTACCACTTCAGAGGTACGGAGATTCATTGGAGCTTGTGTGTTTTATATGATTTGGATACCTCATTTTTCACACATATAGATTGTTTATATCAGTTGCTTTGAAAGGGGCAAAAATTTTATTGGGATGAGAGCCACACTAGAGCCATGCGAAAATTGAAGAATTTATTGCAGATTGCTCCTACTCTTAGGAAAGCGGATTATAATTGCGGAAGTCCTATTGTATTGACAGTTGTTGATACTAGTCCGATTGGCATAGGTTGGGCTGTGGGTCAAGATGATGCAGATGGAAACAGGTATGCTATTCGGTTCGGGGCGAAAGTCCTAAATGAGAGACAAAAGAGATATCCGCAAATCAAGAAGGAGTTACTGGGGATTGTTACGGCTCTCAAATGTGACAAGGAGTACATTATTAGAGCTTCAGTTGTGGTAGAGACAGATTGCTTGCCATTGATAGGTATGATTACGAGTTGCTCTACTCCGGATATAGCTATGCTGAGATGGATTGCATACATCAAGTCATTAAATCCAGAATTTAAACACATAGTAGGGAAGGATAATCCAGTGGCAGATATGCTATCTAGAGCCAGATATGATGATGAGGAGACACTACTTGCAGAAGAGGATGATGCAGAAATTTCAGCCGCTATGGTTTATCGTGTTTGTCATGTCTATGATATTGTGGCTTTCATAGAAGAACTCTATGTTGGAGATTGGTTGCAGATTGGCAAGTACCTTAGTACACTAAGCAAAAGAGATGAATGGATAGATGAAGAGTTCAAGAAGATCAGAAGAAAAGCCTATGGTTATTTTCTCAAGGACGGATTTCTTTGGAAGCATCCGAAGAAAAGAGATGGATTACCTTTGTGGGTTGTCTGCGATAGAGAGACACAGTTACAAGTGATGAGGGAGTTTCATGAGAGTCCTTGGGCTGGTCATAGAGGAGTGTGGGCTACTTATGGAAAAATCAAGGAGAAATATTGGTGGAAAGGCATGTATAGATATGTTTTTCACTTTGTAGAATTTTGCAGAGACTGCCAGATGTATTCGGTAGTGCGTCATCGAGATGAGCTTCATCCGACCTATCCGCTATGCATTCATTATAAGTGGGTAGTTGACTTGGTTACTATGCCTATGGGTCTATGGCAGATGAGGTATATTGTTTTGGCTAGAGAGGATCTTACCAATCATGTTGAGGGCAGACCTTTGAGAACGAAGACCACTAGTGCAGTGTGTAAGTTCTTATTGGAAGAAATTTTTTGCAGGTATGGCTGTGTGGGTAAGATCACTGCGGATCGTGGTGAATTGGATGCAGATGAAGTTAGGGAGTTTTTCTCTCAACTAGGAATCAAGTTGGCTCTAACTACAACATACAATCTAGAGGGAAATGGGAAGAGTGAAAGAGGGCATTCGCCGATAGTGAAAGCATTAGCTAAAGCATGCAGAGGACGGATTGGAGAATGGTCGAGACTTCTACCATTTTCTTTGTGGGATGATCGTACAACTCACAGTGTTATCACAGGATATATACCTGCAGAGTTGATGTATGGTCAGAAACCGGTTATGCCGACTAAGACTTGTGCTTTGACTTGGTCAGTTTTACCTTGGCAGGAGGATTTGACGAGAGAGGAGCTCTTAGCTCTTCGGATTCGATAGTTGGAGAGAAGACTAGAGGATATTCAACTAGCTATTAACAGGTTGAAGGTTGCTAGACTAAGAAATAAGGACAGGTTTGACAGCATGCATCGCTTGCGGCCTAGAGCAATAGAAGAGGGAGACTGGGTATTAGTCTTTGATACAGCCTTGAAAATCAGCATATTGCACTTCGAAAGATAGTGAAAAGATGGTTTGGGCCATACATAGTCAGACATGTCTTTGACAATGCAACATATGAGCTGACCGAATTGGATGGGACAGTGCTTAGAGCGCCTATTGCACGAAAAAGAATCAAGATTTTCAAGAAAAGAGATGATGAGGATTATGCATTGGAAGAATTTGTAAGAGAAGAGCAACAAGAAGAAACTCCAATAGAGGAGACAAATGATATGACAGATAATCTTGTTGATATACCGGAAATGCACAATGAAGAGATTGGCATGTTTGTGGATCTTGATGATAACGATCATGGGTAGTTAGCCCATCCAGAGGATGCGCAGGATTAGAGGGGGTGGATGTCATATTGCTGCGCATTCGAGGTGTGAAATCCACCCAAAAGTTGTGTGTGGGAGTTGATATTTTGTACATACTTAGTTGTTATATTTGCATCTTTATTCTGTGTGGTAATATAGTAAAGAGGGGTTAGAATAAGATCTTTTTTGTTGGCAGTGCATTGGTTGGTATGTATGCCATGTGTGCTTTATTTGTGGAAGCACAGAAAGTATTTGACATGATCTCGTGGAATGCTGCATTATCTTGGCTTGTGGTGGAGAATGGAGAATGTATTTTCTATGATGACTGCTTTTTGCAGACTAGATGCTCTCACATTCAGGACATTGATAAGGGGGTATGCAGCAGCAAACATGCTGGATTGTATGGAAGCTGTGCAGGAGGAGATGCTGAGATAAGGATATCCTCTGATATCAAAGACTACAGAAGTAATGGTTGCAGCATACAAAAAGGCAAGGGACTTTTATAAGATGGAGAAGCTGCTCTTCAGCATATAAAGCAAGTCATTTGATAATAACATGAAGAAGAAAACAATGAGGAGCCACTTGTGCAATGATCGAATATCTGAAATAGATGCTCTTGTTGAGGAAGCTTTAAGCAAGAATGAGCTGGCCTTTTCTCCAGCATTAGCAGATCTTGTGAACAGGGAAGCGAGGTTGTTAGTCCTTATGCTGTAAATAATTTCAAAATAGCAGATGCTCTAAGGAAAAAGCAAAAAGAGGCCAATCGTGAGTCTGCAATGCAATCGAGACAACGTAAACAAGGAAAAGGAGGCTTTTGGAGGGAAAAGGGAGAAAAAAGCTTACGTGGGAAAGAGGGAGCGGCTCAGGGACCCAGAGAGAGGGAGAGAAGGAAAGGGTTACAGAATAGGGGAGTTTTCAGTGAAGGTTTCGGTGTGGGTAAGAAAGGAGGAAGGAGATCATCATGCTAGTAGATGTGACGAAGAGGAGCCGAGAAGAAGATGAAGGAAACGAAAGAGCTGGGCGAGGGAAAAAGCTCCAAAGCCATATGGTATGAAAGAGGAACAACTCAGAGGTCTCCAAGCAGGTTTTGTAGATAGTCCAGTTCATCCAACAGGAAATTAAATGACGACAAAGGAGCTCTATGACATGAAGATGATTGAAGATTAGCAGTCGAAGAGCTCTGTGGCATGAAGACGATCGAAGTTTAGCAGTCAAGAAGTTCAAGGCGACGAAGAGAAAGAAAAGGCCGGAGACGAAGAGTGATCATTGGCAAAGTCTGCATTGAAACATCGATGACAAAGGAGGAAGTATCGAAGAAGTTCTATGAAGACAAAAGGACAACACTACTACGACAAAAGGTGATCAGAAAACTGCACCAAAGAAGGTGCTAAATACAACGGCATTAGTGGCGAAGAAGAAAGGACGAGATCGTGGCCACAAAAAAGAATATTGAAGTAGCTCTGCGACTTGCTAAAAGGAAGGCTAGGACGAAGCCAGCAAACAATGATTGAGGGAGGAGAAACAAACTGGTATGGCATACTGCAAGTTGATTCCAATGCTGACGAGAGTACAATCAGGAAACAGTACAGGAAGATTGCCCTGCTTTTGCATCCTGACAAGAACAAGTCGCTCAGTGCAGAAGCAGCCTTTTAATATATTTCGGAAGCTTGGGGGGTGCTTTCTGACAAGGTGAAAAAGGCCCTATATGATGGAAGATGCAGCGCGAAGGCTTCTCAAAGCTCTAAGCAGGCTCAGTTCAAGGAAGGTGGCAATAGTGGCCACAATGTAACTCGTACATATACAACTAATCAACCACAGCCTCACCCTCAATCTCAACCTCAGCCCCACGCTCAACCACAGCGACAGCCACCGTCGCAACCACCGCTGCCTCAAGAACGTCAGTCTCAGCCCCCTCCAATACCTTCATATCATGGCCCGTTCCACCTCCAATAAATCTAACGACTTTCAGGACGGCATGCCCATCATGCAAGATGCAATTTGAGTATCAAAGAATCTACATCAACAAAAATCTGTGAGGGAGGTTGCGCCTCTTAATGGGATAGTGTTGTGGCCTCAACAGGAGCATGCGACAGATGCTTCTGCCAATGGTTCAGCTAATGGTTTTAACTTCAGCTCCTTCCTAAACAATAAATTTTACCCATCGTTCCTTGACATCAAGAGTGGTCTGATCAACCTCCATACATCCACATATTTTACCCATATAAAGAAATCTTGGTACTGTTTGTATTGGCAACAAAAATAGACAGAAACACAGAGAGAGAGAGAGAGAGAGAATCTGACACAAGATTTCATACTGACAAACTATTTTACACCCTGACTTATGCATTCAGTTGCTTGAACAGAGTTCTATCACAGGAGACTGCAGAGAAGGTTATGGGCATGTCTATTACATTTGAAGGACTGGATACAAGTGTTCTTCTGGACATGAAGATTGGGTTCAGAATTCTCAAAAACTACGTGAGTCTTCTGAAGAGTTGTTGGAATGCAAATATGATCCTTTGTGGAAGCCGTCACTATTGACCTTCTATCCTGAAATTATTTAAAGTCCTCTGTGGTCGCGACTTTGCTTTCAAAACCCCTTCGACATCAGTACTATGGCCCTTACAAAATAATCAAGAGAGTAGGTGACTTGGCTTATCATCTCCAACTTGCTCCCTCCAATAAGTTTCATAATGTTTTTCATCTAGCTTAGATAAAACTTTTTATTGGGTCTCGTAAAGACTATGCCACAAGGAACTTTTAATCATTCCCTATATAGGAAATTTTATGAAATGTAGGAAATTCATTGATATATCCTATATATGTATCCATGTGGAATCAAATTCCCCACATCTACTAGTAGAGAATTACACATCAAAAGAGAGAATTTCCTACATTCTTTCAAAATTTCCTATATAAGAGAATAGGATAATCTGATTCCCCACTTCTAATAGTAGAGAACTATAGATCATTGTAGTGAATTCCTATGTTCTCTCAAAATTTCCTACATAAAAAAATGTAAGAATATCATTCCCCACTTCTAATAGTAGGGAACTATATGTACATATGAAGAATTTCCTACATTCTCTCAAAATTCTCTACATAGGAGAATATACGAAATTCAAGCATTGCTCTAGGTATTTAAGATCTAGCTTATAAACAAAATTATAAATTTGTTAAATTTGGAATTAACCATATGAAGGTGTCAAATCCATCTATCCCAAGTACACACATATACACATGTATACATGCATGCATACACACATACATGCCCTCTCCACTCCTAATTAACAAGTCATATCTAGATGCAATTGTGGACTTGTTTTCCTTGCATTAAATGTTAGAAAACTCATTGGAAATGGACCCCATATTATACAAATGGGTGGCCTCAATCTAGTTGCTCAATCCTATGCTAAACATAGCTCTACTTTGTTCATTTCATGCCCATCTAGTGTAACAATGCTGCTTGTTTTTGCCTTGTTACTTTGAGAATTTCTTCTTCTTATTCCTTCAAAATTTTATTTCAATGGTACAATAAGCCATGTGAAGGTAACATATGACTAACAAGTAACTAACTATTAGCTGGCATTTGAGTAGCTCAATACATATAAATACTAGTAGACATGATAGTTTGATTAGTAGGAGGGAATAATTTGATGTCTTTGATATGGACTCGATGAATTTGAATTATTAGAGAGCTTCTAATGAGGATTAGTTGTAAGTTATTGTATTGCTATTACTCAATTTAATTTGGTTCCTTTTTTGTATGATAGAAAATGTTTTGATTGAGTAAATTGTCTACTTTAATTCTTAATAAGAGTTAGTGTAAAAGACTCATTACCTTCCTTAATTATAGTGAGTTAAATAATTTTAGACTAAGATAGATTTATATAATTTTTATTTTTAGAATGAAATAGAATTTATATTGAATATTTACAAACATAAAAATTGGTGACCTGGCTAAGGCAAAATGCTTCAACTCTTAGCTAGGTGCTTAAAGGCAACCCTGAAGACTTGATCATTTTTCCTAAGTGCCCTATGTAGAGACAGAGCATTGCTTTATAGTTTAAACATATTATCTATTGGAAATTTATTTTCCTTCTTTATGAAAACCTTGTTCCTGATGGTCCAAATGATCTTTAGAACAAAGGCAATTACTACTTTCCAAAGCTTTAAGGACTCCTCATCTGGGGATCCTTTATCAACCAAACAAAGCTATATGCATCCTAATGGTATTATTTAGCCCAACAAGATGGGTCCATTCTCTCACTCTTTCCCAGAATATCCTTGCCCCAGCCACATAGTGCCAAAAGTGATGGATGACTATCTCAGTGTGTACAATACAAAGGAGTCATCAATCATTGATTTTCATGAATTTGGAAATCTTAACCTTAGTAGGTATCTTTTTAGCACCTAATTTCCATAGCATTAAGTTCAACACTTGGTGTCACCTTTTAAGTTCTTAGTATTTCTATTCTTGAAGTGTCAACAATGGTGCAAGGGTAACATGTCTTCCATGCTTCTTTGATGTGGGCAGCCATATGCTCCTTCTCTTCTATAAGTCCTATTTCTTGATTGTTTTGCATGTTGATTTTCCCCTTATATTGATGATAGAGCACAACATATCTTCTAGAATGACCTCTGTGTCTAGCAACCACTCTGCTTTCTTGATTTAGAGGAGTGCAATAATGCACTCGTTCTCTTCTTTGTTGAACTGCAATTACATGTTAAGTTCCTCCAACTCAAGTACTCCCTATATGCCAGTATTCTAGTTATCCAACCATTTCATTGTTCCCTTGTTGCCATTTTGAGGCCCTAGGTGATGGGTGGATGTTCACAGTATAAGGTTGGGGAAACATCTAGACACTTTGTAGAAACACTTTGCCTCTCATATAACTCTCCTTTCCAAAATTTCATTGAACCTTGGACACAACTTATCTCCATTGGTCACCCGGGGGGTTCACTATAGATGTTGTATGGTATCACGTGAGTGTAAGGGAGGGGGGTTTCTGGAAGGGGACACTTAAGCATATACATTAGAGGTAGAACCCTCTTAATTTCCTATATTGAACTTAAATTTAAGGAGGGGATAGAGGGAAAAAAGAAGGGGGGGACGCATTTGATCACCTCTCTCCATAGATTGGTTTCTCCATGGCATACAAGAGACCTTGACAAGTAAGGTTAAAACCCTAAACCCTCACATAGTAGGTTTATTGACTTAATCATAGTGTGGGAGGGGGGGAGTTGGCACTCTCCCATGGTTTTGGTAGAGAGATTCAACTGCCCTTCTTCCAAAGAGAGCTTGGTGTCTGCTTGGTGTAGTCACTTTAAGTATAAAGGGGTTCGATTCCCCTACTCTCTCTCCTCATGTGGTAAGGGGGCATGGGAACTCAAAAACATTGTGACACATACTTCGATGGTATCCAATTGCCACTACATAAATCACTTTGTGATATGACCATTTTGATACTTATAATTGCTTAAGATAATTCCAACTTTTAAAAATAAATTTAGTATATGTTCTATGAAGACTTACATTTAAGAAAGGGGATACATAAAAAATCATACATGTATATATCTTATAAGCTTAAATAGGGGGATATATTAGTCTTACAAGCTTCATAAATAGGTGTTTTTTTAGAAGTCCTTGCACGTAGGTGACATGTCTTCTTTACTATGAGTGAACCCCCCGTGATTGGTCAATGAGTACTTCTTGTGATAGATGTTGGGAGCTAGATTTTCCCATTGGAAAGAATTATCCTCCTAAGTGTTTTCCATTTTCGCCCATGTAAGTGTTGTCCACTTTTCCCCATTTAAATTTGCCTTATGGATAAGTGATGTCCATTTTCCACATATATCTTTGCCTTCTCTCACATGTGTTTAATCATGATAACCCATGGTTTTCCTCACTAATCTTGTAAAGCAATTTTAAGATCAACCTTTTGGCCTTTGACTTGATTTCTCCTAAGATTTCTATATTCCTAATCCTCAATGATTCCTTATTATGGCTATCACTTTCTAGAAATTGCATTCCACCTACTACTTGGTTCGAAGCTCCATGAAACCCTTTGTAGTAGCTTCTCATCTTTTTTTCATTGCACCTTAGAGAATGGAGTTACTAATATTAAAAACATCAAGGAAGGTGAAAGCATCTTATCTACCACTATTACTCAAATGCTCAAAGACAATGCACAAAATGTGTTTAATATATTTTCCATCTTTCCTAACATCTAATCAATATGCCCAACCCTAGAGGCACTCTATATACCAGAAAACTTCCCTTGCCTTGATTACATTGAGAAATCTAATCACAGGTATCTTCCAAACCTAGATAAAGAATATTTGCCTTAAGTTTACTAATTTTTATGCCTCAGAACTAGATACAACTCATAATTGTTAGCCCCAAATTAGCCCTATAAGCTAAAATTAGATTTGAGTTATCATTAACAAAAAGTTGGGTGCACCTTTGGGAGTTATTACTAGAGGGAGACCATGGAGTGGTCCTCTCTACACTTTGTTATCCACCATCTTAAGTAGTGGATCACCAACTATGTTGAAGAGAATAGGTGCATCCATGTTTGAGTTATCTCCTTAAACTAAAAAGGGTGGGCTATGTATCCAGTGAACCCCACTTTTGTGGCTACATTCTTGAAGAGTACATTCACCATATAGTAACATTATCTCCCCATTCCTAGTCTACCCATGGCTATAGTGAAAAAATCCCACCAAACCATATCATAGACCTTGTCTAAATCTATGTTGATGATCACTAAGTTTCCCTCACTTTCTAAAACTCTTCAATGCCAATATCTCTTGCAAAGTGAATTTCACTTTGCTATTCAAGATGTGCTTCTGAATTCAATGACCTTTTTTAGATCAATTACAATTTCAATGTCTAATTGCAATTTGTACCCCAGTTGTTTCCCCTTTGGCTTTGCATGTTCCTACTTGTTCTCTAAAACCATTTATTTCTAATTGATTGGATTGCACAAAATTTGGCTCAAATTTATGTTATAATATCCTACAACCCAAATTGTAACTTTAATAAAAGCAACATAGTTCAATAACCCATTCCAATGGCTTGGTTTCCAATCAATATGATAGAACAATCTCCAAATGAATGTAAGGGTGGCATTATAAGCTTGGGTGTGGGTCCTAGACATACTCAAGAATTACACCACTTTTGCTTCTTTATCACAACTCATTCTAGAGTGGTGATACTAGCAAACATCCATTTTTTAGCAATGTCCATGTAATCCATAAGAGACTAAGAGACTTGAGTATATAAATTAAGACAAACATGTTTTCCATTTGGATCGATGCCCTAAAATGACTAAGGGTCATTTCATATACATTAGAACTATCTTAGTGTTGCTGAATTTGATTGACCATCCAAAGACCAAGCCACTTTTAACCACATTGTCAATCCAACTCCTAGGAGTTGTTGCACTGAATATGTGATATTGATAACTAGTTTCTATGATTTATCCTAGCCTTCCTCAATATTTACGACACTCATTCATAGTAGTCCAACTAATCTAATATCGAAAACTCAGTAACTTTGCTTAATCTTGCACTTCGTCTCTATCTCTATACTGGACACTAAAATACTAAACCTAGGATTTTTATCCCTTCGAGAATTAACTTCAGAGCATAGACCCAATAATTCTATCTAATTCCTTTTATTATCAAATCAACTAGCATTCTTTAAACCCATAAATTATAATTTATTTTATAAACATTTTCCTTGTCTAATATTGGTATAATTTAATACCTCATCAACACTTCTAATTTGCATAAAGTTAGACACATCATATTTATATTAATAGTGTTCAAAGTAATAACATAAAATCAATTTTATTTTTCTCTAATCCCAAGAATATTTCATAAAACATCCAAAACTATATTCTTAGGTTTCCTATAGAAGATTCTAATTTTTTTTAATTAAAAACATGATTTTTATTTAAAAATATTGTAATTTTCATCCAAAATAACTATTTTTTATTTTTAAGGCATAGAAAAACTCTTCCAAAAATTCTTTAAAAAATTAATAATACTTTTAGAAATACATAATTTATCAAAAAATTTTACATCTCATAATTATTTAATCAAATATTTTATAAAATTTTATTTATACCATTTTTAGGCCATTTTAAAGCATTTTTAACTATTTTTTATTTTTAAAATATAACATAAATTCTAAAAAAATATCCAAATTTGAAATTTAAGTTCAAATAAATTTTATAAAAATTATAAACCAAAGAAATATTTATGCAGAATTACTTTTTTCTGTGAAAATTGGCACGATGGCACCCTATTCATCTTCACAACCCTTCCTTTCTCCAAGATGACGACAGATGAAATCACTAAATTTCAACTTTCCAAGAAAAGAGATTCCTTGAGAATCTTTCCGCTGCTTATTGGGAAGTCCCATCGACTCGGTTAGTTGACGAACCTCGCCCTTTGGGATACATCCAAGAGGGAAAATTAGCTATGATAAGTGTGACTGGGTAAGGTTAGACAAGAAGTACGTTTAATCTTTTACCTCATCTTGTGATAACAATAGTACAGCTGATCCATCCTCAGTTATTCTACCCTCCTTTTCTCCAACAACCTCCCAACAGCGTCTTTTTCTCTAACTAATTTCCAAATTTTCTTTTAATTCATTTCCTTCCCTTCCCTTGTGTACCTTACAATTCTAACATCAATGAGCAATGGCTTAGGTTGAGATGGCTTGGGGTCAAATCAAATTTTCTCAATGGTGTGGCCATCAATGTCATAATCCATTGAGTCTGAATTGGAATTCTCTTTCTAATGATCATCCTCTAAGTCACTAAGCTCTTTAGCTTCTATATTTTGCTTGTGCATTAGCAAGATGAAGAGATTATTGTGGAAGTTGAATAAAACATTATCAAATTTGCATTTGGGTGATCATGGAAACATGGCCTCCATGACTTAGTATTTTTATTAGTACAAATCTCTCTTTGGGAATTGGATAGCCTTTAGTACACAGTCAAGGGCCATCATAAAAAGAGGCAATGAAGGGGTTTCCAAGGATGGTTTGAGGGTCTGTGGAATCTTCTTTCAATAAAATCAAGATGAAATCAAGATCAAAAATGGTTTTTTTCAAGAATCCATCTCAATACGGCTTGTCTCTTTTCGATTTCCTAAGAAAACTAGACTATTGCCCCAATCTCCAATGTCGAGCATTATGCACCCATGGGTAACTAAGAAATAAATTGTATTCTACTCCCTTCATGGCAACATTACTCAAGGCTTGGAGGACACTGTCATTATCTATACTTACACTAGGCCCAATATCTACTATTTTATGACATGTGGTGTCTCTACGGGTCTCCCCATGAGAAGTAATGCATGCCATTCAGCACCCTCTGCAGAATGCGTTGAATCCTCAAGCACTCAAGTTTGGGTGTTAGTTATAGTTGTATTCAAAGCATGGTTAGATTGGCTAGGATTAAGACCTTCTACCCAAACCTTCAATCCTCTCTCTCATATAAGAACTTCCTTGTATCGACATCTCCTTGCCAGATTGCAGAGAGAGGACCTCCAAAAATAGCAATAACGAGCACCACATCTGCATTAAATTAATATAAAAAGTTGGGAGCAATGTGCCAATTGTGTACAATTTTGCTAAAAATTTTGCAATAGTAGGCATTGTTTCTAGGTGTTGTCATTGATAAGTAGGAGGTGAGTGGATAGTTTTCTGTAAAGTACAAAAAGGAGTGGCTAGCCCTTGGTATCAATCAAATTCATGCAAGCATCCAAGAAATTTTTGAAAGCAAGAGCACCCAAATCATGTTTGATTTGCCTTTCATTGCTTTTGGTTTATGCATTCTAAGGTGTTTTTTTGTCTAGGCATTCATGAAACCTTCCTAAGCCAACAATGTTTCTCAACGTGATGAGGTCCACAAGTCAGCTTTGGCTCTTCACATGGATAAACTAGTACTCTATATGTGTGCCAATATATTAAGCTTGTCCCTCATTAGACCATTTATGAACCTTGGCTTGGATCATATCCTTGAACCATCCAAAACTCTAGTAAAGCAAGGAAACAAATATAGATGGCATAGTGTAGCATGGGAGTTGGTCATAGTTGAGAAGTCAAAAGAAAGACTTGGATTAACGAAAGCAAAAGAGGGATGATATTCATTTTTGTTTCAACTACTTAAGAGGTTTTATGCACAACAACTATGGGCTATCATGGCCAAGAATTGGGTGGTAACCTACCATCCTTTAAGAGGTTAGTGGTGGATAGGCCCAACATCATGGGATATCCTAATAGCTAAAGCTATTACAATTAAGATTATTGCCTTAGAACTTGCCCAACAATTGGTTGTAGAAATCAATACTATGATTTGCATTGCTCTTTTACTATTTACAAACAATTACTAAGATTTTCTTAGTGCAATCAATCTTATTGTTGAATCCATATAGAGTGATTGAATTTAAGGTGCAACATGGAGTAACCAAGGGGCTTCATATGCCATAAAGATAACATTTGGTCTCTTGATTCTATGGCAATGAAAACAACATTGTGCAAGCAAATACCAAATGTGTAGATGCATTCATGAAAGTATATATGATAGTTTTTCAAAGCTCTATAGGGTGTGATTATTAGTGTGAGCAAAAGAAAGCTTGTTTACATAGGTTTCCTTTGATTCCCTTCTCTTCAGAAGAACTTGCCAGGTTTGGGAACCTCATGCTCTAACCATTTAGGAATGGCGATTGGTGTCAAGTTTGTTGATTGTTTTAGTTGGTCATATAATAAAAAATTTAGTTAACCATTTGCATAACTTCTTTTACGTCTTTTTGATACATCTGCATTGCCAAAATAGATAAAAATGATCCTCTTTTCAACCTTGCAACACAATTGGAATGTCCTAAAATATGCATGATCTTATGAAGTCTACCTATATGGGAAACTTCAAAATGACAAGCCTCCAAAGAAACATATTAAACTTACCAAAAGGTGTGGCATTACATGTTTCTAAAAGGTTACAATTTTGCATTTTCTCGCATCTATAATTTTGTTGTGGTTACGCCAAAATGCCTGCACCTTGACAAAACAATGAATTTGCCTTGGGGGTTTTTATTTACTCATAAATACCTTGATATCTTAAATGATCTAGTGTAAATTGATATTGATCATAGATGATGAGCAACTTATCCTTAAACTCTAACATGATTCGGGTTAACCTACCCATTTCCTTTAACATTTGTGGTTACCAATAAGTAAAGGCACCCAATTAGTTCCTTGTAATCCCACATGTTCTCCTAACATTTTATTCACTCTTGAGAAATATGATATGCTAATTTTGGATTTTCATTATCAACAAATATATACGCCTTAAATGCTAAATCATTGAAGCAAGTAGACAATCCAAGTAATGTAGCATTCACAATGGCTCAATGTCAAATGCACTAAAAAGGGTTTCATTCATGCTTTGTTGGATTTACAGAGATCTATTCCACTATCTTCCTTGGATTGCAAGAGAGTGAGTGTTCACAACCTCATAAGATCATACACTTAGTAAGTAATAAAAGAACATAAAGCATAAAAAAGATTAATGTGGAAAAATGGGAGGCAATTCAATATTGATGGAGATCACATAGGACTCAACCCAAAGTGTGCTTCCAAGAGTGAAGCACCAACCAAGAACAAGTGAATAATGAGTTTGACATACAATGTGTGGGTGGGATGCCAAATAGGGTTGCCTTCGTATAGGCTACAAGTGGGATGAGGCTACAGAGAACAAGACTCACAAGAAAGAGACCTAGGAGGACAAGACTGAAGAAGATGAGACACAAGAGGAGCCTCATGCAAGAGACCTCAATAGCACTTTATAGAGTAACACGTATATTTCTAACCCCCCCTCTTTATACTTAATAAATTCTATGAGTAACAAGAGACTACAATGATACTAAGAAGTCAACAAAACGCTAGAACCATGGATGCCCTAGTCTTCTACATAGACTAGATGTGCCTTAAAGATAGTACAAAAAATGATGCTCAAGTATGAAGCGTCGGATGAAGAAACCACTCCTCCCATATGGTAGCTCAACAATGTAAATGATAGTCCAATTAAAAGTTTCTCAAATCTCCAACAATGCCATCAAATATTCATTGAAAATATGTAGCATGCAAGTGGCCACACAATGTCAAACAAAAATTCAATCCCAACTTCCAAGCCATTGATCATAGCAATGAGAATGTCAAAGAAAAATGTAATCCCAAGTCATTGCTAACTATAGCAAGGGTGAGAGTCATCAATCACACTCCCAAGAACTAGCATTGGATTTCATGTAAGGAGGTGAAACAAAAGTATAGCCAACTTCCCTTGCACTTGCACTGACAACTATTCATGAAGTATTAAATTACCAACATTGCCATCACTCCACAGTCCATTGTTGAGCGTAACTTGTCGATGTGCTCTACTTTGAAATTTCGTCCACGTGACCATGCTGCACTATGGACCTTATATTGGGAGAAGAACAAGTATATTAGTTGCGATTTGCAATATATATTGTAATTTCTTGGGATTGCATACCTTGGGATTGCATCCACATGAGAAGTCCCACTCTTCTTCAGTAACTGGTTCTCCATCTTGAGATGCTTTGGTTAGCTATCTAGTGGACATGAGTAGAGCCTTGCTACAATTACTTTTGCCAATGTACAAAAAATTCTTGTGCACAATCCAAGACTTTAGTTTTAGCTTTCAATGAGAACAGTTAGTGCAGTAGGGCATGTGTTTTGGATTTTGACATAGAGGTGCAATGATGGAGATGCAACACAAATCACTCGGAAGAAAATAAAATCACTAAACCACACAAAATAGTAGCCCATAAACTCAGACCACAAAAGAAACTCAAAACTCAATGCACCACACAGACAATAATAGCACCTAAACACACACAAAAAGGAAATTCAATGTAATACACAAAAAATTTCAAATCACTAATTTTCAATGTGTAATGTGCCTTTAAGGTGATAAACCTTAGATTTTAAGAAATGTTTAATGTCCTTCTCATGCTAATGTTTAATGTTGCAGTTCAAAAAAATATTGGCGTGGAGGTAGAGAGGGGGAGAGAGCTGAGAGTACCTATCTAGGTAGCAATGACCCTTTCTTGCTTTCACTATTTTTGGAGGTCGTGATATCAATTCCACTAACTACACTATTGATGAAGAGATGGATCCCGTGACATGTATGATTTGTGCGTGGATCATACAATGCAACAATACCATGAGCTTGACTGTCTCAAGCCTAATAACTTGTTTTTGCAGTCGGTGGCCTCTGTTCTCTCCATTTTGAATCTTGCAAGTTTCTTGGAGGTATGCCCCTCTTTGTATTCTTTGCCTCCCTAATCTACATACTCAATCTTCCAGGTTTTTGTTGGAGGTATGCTCCTCTTTCTTGCATAAATTCTTAATGTTGGAGTCGAGTTATTGTGCAAATAGGAATCGACTTTTTTGAAGCTATCTGAGTTGATCTAACAGTAAGGTTATTGGTAAGATTTTTTGTGTGTGTTCCTCCCCCCCTTTATTTTAATGCATTTGGGCATTTCATAACATCATTAGTATCATTGTCATTATCTTGATTGTGACCAATTAGCAAAAGCACTTCCATACTATGTGATTCCTGATTAGTGAGAGCACCAAAGGCTCATCATTCAGATTGCACTTGGCAAAGCACAAACTTTCAAAGGGAGATGCCTTATGTTAGAGCTAGAACTATCTAGGGGAAGTTGCCAGCAGCCCAGCTCACTGGCCTAGATTCTATCAAGATGGTAGCTCTGATTGTAAATGCAGCAAGCAATGCTCACATGCACAAGAAGAACTACAAGCACTTTGCCCAACATCTCAAACTGATAGGTAACTTGTTGGAGCAGTTGAAGCTCTTAGATCTCAAGGCTTGTGGCCCAAGACTAGGGATCCATTAGAGGAATTTGAAGAGGCATTGCAGAGGGCTTATATCCTCATGGATAGTTGCAAAAACAAGAGCTACCTGTACTTGCTAGCTTTGGGTTGGATCATAGTTTCCTAGTTCAAGGAACATCAGGTAGAGATTGACAATTTTCTCAGGTTGATCCCTCTCATTAATTTGGTGGATAAGAACCCGATCAGTACTAGCAGAATCAATGCACTGATATGGAGGAGGATGCAAGTTCCTACTCCAACATTACTTGCACCAACGTCTCACAAGTTTTATCTTTAAATCTGTAGGTATAAGTAGTGATTGTTCTCATTTTGGATACGCAGTTCTTCATGTCATTGTAATACTCTTGTTGTATCATTGTTAAATATTTTATGCAAATGGTACTGTGGTAGTGGTGTTTCGAATAAATACACATCAAAATGGTGCTGTAATCTATTTTTGCTTGACAGAAGAACAACATAGATAACTCAACAGCATGATACCAGGTTGGATACAAGTGAGGGGGGAGAAGAAGTAAGTCATGGAGCATGATAAAATCATGGTATCACTATGTATATCCACAGATTTCAAGGGGAAAACAACCACAAAAAGGTGGGAATGGTATATGATTTTGGATCTATATGTATACTTGCAATCTTCAAGAGTGGAATAACAAGACAATGATGGCAATGTGCAAAACCAGGCAATGGTTTGGTAGACATGTGAATATGAAGAGAGCTCCAACAAAGAGAAAGGAAATTAAAACATACTTGTATGTGAGCTACTATTGGATGAGTGAGTTTAGACTAATACAATTCTTTTGTGTGGATCAACAGCATCACACATGGGAGTAAGACCAACATCACCAAGAAAAGAATCATCTAGAATAGGTGTACTAGATCCATTAGTACCATAAATGTCCTCTCAGATAGCAGCGATGAAGAATACATCACATGAAAGAGTGCCATGGAGAATATTGGCATGAGAATCCATGAAGAAATCATCATCAATAAAATTGTTAATAGTGTCCACATGTTTTGGAGAAGAGATAGAATTATCTTGACCATCATCTGGTAATAGAACATCAGTAGCAGTAAGACACAGATTTGTGCCATGGGTATAGTAGCAGTAGGAGGAAGGACTACTTCATCCTCATCAATATGGTCTAATGTTGATGCATCTTCTTCTTCTCCGCAATGCATTGGGGCAACAAGATTAGTTGCGGTATCACTTGCATCTTCATCTATATATACATCTATTTCATTGTTGACTCCCTTTGATGGGGCAAAGAGATTGGCAGGTGTGCAGAGAGGTGGTTAGATTCTTGTTCATGATCTCTAATCATTGGAGTAGGGTCAACATCCACCATAGCCATGGTGGGCATGGGACAAAGGTTTATATCTTCATGTAGAGAAGGTAAAGGTAGCTATAGTGGCATGGTCAAAATGTGGGTAGAAAGTACATCTAAAAGCCTATTACAGAATACACTAAGGGTAGTAGCCATGAAATAAATAATGATGAGTAGTCTCTAGATTTTGAGTCAAGATGGAAGATTGATATTAGGAGCAACTCCTCCTATCTGAATAATAGTCAATGTCATTATTGTCATTGCTTCCTCTGACCCACGACCTTGATGCTCATGTTTTGGAAAATTATGTGCATCTACATGATAGGTTATATTAGTTCTTATGATCAACAATCATGCAAGGAAAAATTAATGTGTGCCAAAGGGCTTCCATGAGCCCTCATGTACTGAAATACACTGCAACACCCTGATGCACAGGGTTTGTATATACATTTCTCTAACATAAGTATTCACATATAATAGTTTGGCATCTTAGTCAATAACTAGCCTTATTTCTTTCCTTAAAATCATTATTGGATTCACTTAGCATTATAGGTTTCCTTGTTCTATTGTCTTATTTTATGTTATTTGGTTTACCAAATACATGAGCATTATCCATGTTTGGTATTTGTGGGAACTTGTTGAGTGGCTCTAGGTAGTGGATTGGCTTTCTATTTGAGAGTATGCACAAAGGCAATGTGTAAATGGGGATTCATGGCATGACATCCAATGTCATATTAGGTAGTTCTGTATGCCATAGCAAGTCCTTTTATGTATAGATCATTGGCTCATATTTTTTATGGCAGGGCATGACTACAAGGGATCAAAATTCAAACTAATGGAGTGTTTCTCAAGTGTCGCATATAAAGTCAAACTCAAAAGAGGCTACATCTTCAAGAAAGTATGGAAAGGTTTACAATGGCAAGTGATATATAGTCTTGTACTTTGATCCAAGAGAAGAAAGAGGAACATCTTGTATTTTCTTAGTTGGGAGACCAGAGCACTATGGTAATCAAACACATTTTGTCTGGTGCAATAGTGTGTATATGTGATTATCTTCTTTTTTCACAATTTCAAGCTTGTGTATTGGCGGGAGACCCTTTCTTCAACAACACAATATGCCAATGGAATTGCAAGTCCCATGCTTGAATTTACAGTACAAGTAATGTCTTTTGTTAAAATATAGTGCTTTTAGATTGTCTTCTCACGGTAATTATGTCATTGTCACTATAATTATGGTGGAAAATTGAAAGCTTGAGTTTTTAAAATAAAATCTTGAACAAATTGAAAGTCTATCATGCTATCGACCAACTATTATGGTTGTATTTTTTCTATTGAGAGAGCCACACAATTAGGTGGCATCATTCTTGAATCATAGACGGACTACTCTTGTTGTATTTAGGATATGTCTTGGGTACAACACATTCTCAGAGATGCTTCAAAAGTCATGGATACAACACATTCTTAGAGAAGCTTCAGATTTCCCTTTCAATTTCCTAGTTAAGAATATACACAAGTAGGGAAAGTAAATTATATGAAAAACAGAACATTTCCTAGTTAGAGAAAATTCTTACATAGAGAAAAATCCCTATGTAGTTTCCTATGTAGGAAAACTCCTAGGAAATTTTCCCATAGGGAAATTTTCCTATGTAGGAAATTTCCTATGTGATTCCCTAATTTCTCTAACTAGGAAATGTTCCATTTTCCCTATCATTTACTTTTCCTTTATGTGTATTTTTAACTAGGGAATTGACAGAAAGGGAATTCTCTTTTTTTTTTAAATGTAGGGAATGATTAAAAGTTCCTTGTGTGTGGAGGAGCTGCTACCCATATCTAAAGAGGGTATCATCCAGTACACTTATGAGATAGTCATCATGAGACGAAGAGAAAAAAATCTAAAAACTTAGTCAACTCAAGAATGTCCGATTAAATGGTAGGGATTACCATTGGAAGAAGCCTCTTGGAAACCAACAACTATTTTACAGGAGTTTCCCTACCTTAAGGATGCAATTTTGGCTGAAGACTAGCTTATTTTGTCCTAATTCAAACTACATACTACTTTGCAAACAACACACTCTTTTAGAAATAGTTTTTACCCTCCATTAAAATGACAATCAATTATAAACTGTATAGGTTGAAATTTCATTTCACGAGCTTCATTTTGGCATGTCATGTGTCTCATTCGGAGCCACTTATAGAAAGTTATGACGAGTTTTCACCAACATCCCTGTAGTGAATAGCATGTTGTCCATTATTTTTCAGCCCTAATTGTCAAGAATTGGTGGCCAAACTCATACACTATCAAGTCATAAATGATTTATACATCACATAAACATCTGTACGTCCCAATTCCACATGAGATTGAGCTTTCCCACATATATGTTACCTCTTGTAATGTTGGTAGTGTATGAGCTTTATACTTCCATCTTTCTATCCATCAAGGTCCGCAAACCCTTGAGGTTAGCATAGGCTCTATCTAGCCTTGAATCCTATTACTTACCACCAAATTGCATGTTGTGCCAGAGTAAATACTTGTGGTGCTCTAAAATACTAGAAAAATCCTTCAATTGATGTTTAGGGGGGTGTTGCCAATCATTTTCTACAAGAAATCCAACTATGCCACCCTCCAAGCTGATAAGTTGGTAGCGTAAACTAAGCAAATGTGCATGTCTTCCCCAACAATTTTGATTGTGGTAGTAATAAAGGAACCATCTTCATGAAACCATATGAGAGAGGGTTGATGCAAGGTTGAAGGCACTCTCTAATAAATAGCACAGTACCCCCATAACCACATCGACAAGTAGTTGCTAATGATATATAGCCATGCATAGTGATATTGAGTGCTTCCTTTGGATCAATCTTGATCTCTTGCAAAGCAAGAATGCCCAGTTTCCTTTTGCATAGGACACCAACGACTACTTCTTTCCTTTTATAATAGCCTAAGCCTATGATATTCCATGTGAATGTTGCTCAAATGTCATTATCTTCTTTGAGGCTCCGTCCATACTAATACTAGATATCCTCCAACTATATAGCTCCATCAATCAAAACATAATAGTTGTGATCAATGAGTGGTATGCAAGACAATTGCTTGATCAAAAATTTGGATTTCTTCCTATTAGCCTTTCCTATTTGTTTAGGGATGAAATCAAGGTTTTATTTTCTAGCTAATTGTTTAGGCTTAGAAGGATCTCCATGCTCCAAAGATGGTTTATGCTTTATCATTGCTCCCAAGGTGTCCATCTACCTCTTCAACTTTCTTTTTTCCCTAGGACACTCATGCAATCTCTTCTTTAGGCTATGTGGGAGCATCTATTGATGTGGCCTTGACTTCTTTTGAAGGCATTGGACAACTTTTTGCTTCAGCCTCCTAGATAGGAAGCAACTTTTGAAGGGAACTCTTTCATGAAGTGTCCACTTCGTTTACACGTGTAGCATGCATTAAGAAATGTGCTACAAAGAACTTGCAACACAATATCAAATCCATTATCATCCTTAAGTTCCATAAATTTTGGGGGGGGTGGAAGTTACCTTCAATCCCACTATATGTATACCTTGCATTTTGTCTTAAGGGCCCTAATGATTGACACACGATCAAACACATGTAGCACTTTTCCCACTTGGTTAGTTAGGATAGGGACATCATCATCCAACCATATTGGTAGCTCTTGCAAGGTGACCCACACATGGCACTCATGAAACAACATGTTCTCAAGCACATATGATGAGTGTCAAGGGAGTGAGTAGACCAGATTACCCCTATAATCCATTGCACACCCAAATATCCAATCATGCTCACAACATGGGAGCCCAAAAGCACCATATAAAACCCCTTGCCCACAAAGTGATCTTGGAGGAGATCAGTTTTGGTTTGAAAAGAGGCAGAGAACTACCTCCCAAATTAAAGATCACTAGGAGGCTTACCAAGAAAATAGAAATAGATACAAGTAGATTGGAAGTCAGTACAATGTTGCCTAATTTGCTCAAGTGAGACATTGACTAAAGTCTGAAAGCATGTTTTGCCAGCTATAGCCACTTCCACCCTACAATGCTCATTGTAAGCTTGCTACTATTTCCCAACTTCCTTCTTTTCCCTAGACAAATCTTTGGTGGAGCCCTTAGCTATTGCAACATAGTTGAGCTCCATTGAGGAGTCATCCTCAATCATCATCCATTTCCCTAGAGCCTATGTTGCATCCTCTTTTATCTTCCTCTTTACAAGTTGCATGCATGAAGAGGAAGGGGGACCAAGTGTTAGGACACCACTAACTCCTTTAATGGGGGAGTTAATGGTACTGAAAGCATTGAGCTTACATAGCCAATAATCTTTCAACCACTTTCACCTCTCCCACCCCCATTGAAACACCATTCTTGGTACCGTGATCTTTGCAATCTAGGAGTAGTCCAAAAATACTTTTTTAGTTTTTATTCAAGATCATACATATCTAACACTAGCCTTATCAAGGAGCCCCACTAGCTTAAAGCTACAAAAGTAGCCAAATTCACTAGTTTGATAATAACTTTCACATGCATTATCTCAAAAGTTATGAGATTGACCAATTTTTAAGTAATAGTAAAAGTGGTATTATTTTTTCTTTGCGCTCGTAACTTCAGGCTCTTTAAAAAGTTGACAATTTTTATTCAATAAACATGATACCTATATAGGTGAGTTTCTTCTATATCCAAATATATTTGTCAAAATTTCAGAGTGTCCAAAAATATGTTGAGAAAGTTATGAAGAAATTCTTCAAATTGAATTATCTTTTTCTTAAACACCCTCAATAATTCCCCTTAAGAAATAGACTTTCTTAACCAAAACTCAACTCATTATTTATTTTGAAATCCTACTTTATGTCAATTACAAATCCCTAAAGGAAATTTCATTGTCATGGTATTTTAAAAGAGAAACTGAAAATCTAATAAGGTGTACACAAAGCTACAATTATAAAATGGAATTATTGTTGCAAAGACCACAAAAGTGGTGTTGTTTTCTCTTTGCACTCCTAACTTCAAATGCTTTAAAAAGTTGACAGTTTTTCTTCAATAAACATAATACTTTATATGGATGAGTTTCATATGCACAAAGGTTTTTTTGTTAAAAATTTAAGAGTGTTCAAATACCTATTGAGAAAGTGATGAAAATCAACTTTTTCTAAAACGTCCTCAACTCTACCCCTCAAAAAATAGGCTTCCTTAACTAAAAATCATCCTAGAATTTTATTCTCAACTCCTATTTTATCTTAAGTGCAAATCCCTAAAAGGAATTTCATTGATATGGTATATCAAAAGATAAGTTTAGAATTTAATAAGGTACATAAATAATCATGATTGTGGCTTCTCTTCTAGAGAACTATTAGTAAGCTTTTAAATGCAAATGAACTCCCACTATCCTCTTAATAAATCCAACTTTGTTAAAGTTAGTAAAACCCCTTTGTGTTATAGGAAGAAAACATAACATTTTACATACTTTAGAGTCCTTATTCTTACGTTGACATTTAGCTTCACTTATGCTAATTGGGTATTCTTTCCATGTTGCTACTTAAGGGGTTTCCATTTGGGGGGGGGGGGGGGGGGGGGGGGGGGGGTTGGCTTCATCCTTATCTTGGGTCATCTAATGATTGGTAATAAATTTTTTGAGGTCATACTCATTAATTTCCTTGAGGTTATGTATAATGTTAGCTTCAAAGTGAACACTCTATGAAATGATCCGCTCCATTTAGTGTCTTTTGAAACTAGTGGTTCACATGATAATTTATTTTCATGAGAATGACTAATTGTATATTCAAAATCTTACCTTTCATTGCTTTTTAAGCTCAAAGATTAGTAGTATATCTATCAAGGGAGGGGCATACTTATCAAGATATTTAGCCATTTATTAGTATTTCCATTAGAATTTACCTCATATTTTTAATTTTTTGAGATGTTACTCTTTCTTTAGAAATTACATCATTCACCTCTATATCAGAAATAGGCTGATCTATGTTATCATGAGAAATCTACATAGGTTGAATTTGGTACTACATGGGACTACACACCACTAAAAAGAGACAACAAAGTGTCATAGATATCCTGTGATCATACATCTATCTCTTTCATACATGAAAGTAAAAGCTAAATATCATCGTCCATAAAGAAAATATCATGGCTAACTAACATACGCTTACCTTATGGATGGTATAACTTATAACATTTGCTCTCATTTTTATTGTATCCAATAAAAGTGCATTTAACAACCTTGTCATCCAAAGTTTTGCATTGCTGCAGTGGAACCAAAGCATAAGACAAGCAACCAAAAACACACAAGCCATAGATGGCAATTTTCCATGGCAAGCCTCACATGGAGTTATAGACTGCAAAGCCTTAGTGGGGCTATTATATACACATATTGTATATAAAACAACCTCAAGCTAGAAACTATGTTGGGAAAAGCTTAACTCTCAATCATACATTGTGCCACCTCCATGAGTGATCTATTTTTCCTCTTAGATATATCAATTTATTGTGGCGTATATGACACTAGATATTGGTGTTTTATTCCATGTTTAACCAAACATGCACTAAAATCCTTAGATATATACTCTCCCCTTGGTTTGAATGGAGAGTGTCCACTTTGTATACCAACAAATTTTAAGCCATGCTAACATATTATTTTAAGAAAAAATATAATTAAAATTTAGCTTTCAAACCATATACCCATGCATGCCTACAATAGTCATCAATGAAATTCCCAAAGTACAAGTAGTTGCCAAAATATGCTATTTGCATTCAACCACAAACATCACTATGTACAAGTTGTAGTTTGTGAATCTCTCTCATTGAACTATCTTTTGGAAATGAACAACACTAGATTTTTTTTCTAATATGCAACCTTCACAAATGTGTTTTCTAGGTACTTCAAGAGTATGTAATGTAGACACCATATGAAAAATTTTCAAGCGCAACAAACTAGCAAAATCTAAATGATAAAAATGTGTATACCAAAGTTTTGCATTTGAAATAGCCTACAAATTTGCAACTACATATGCCACATCTTACACACATAATGATTGAGTTTGTAGAGCCCATGACACAATGAACGAGATGCAATAATTGTATCACCACAAAAGAGATCACAAATTGTACATCTATCATCAATAAACTTCGGGCATAATTAGAGCTTATAACAAACAAAAAAAGGTAGTAATTTGCAAGTCATGAAAAGCTCAGGGATAGATTATACCTAGCTTGTACATCTTGTGCATAATAATATCACTCATCATAGCCTTTAATGAACTTTCATTGGTCCATAGAACTTTAAGAGTAATGAGTCACATTAGGTAGGACAATTTAGGATATATTGTTTGATTCCACAAATTCCTAAATTTGTAATTCCAAGATTCGGGGCCCCAATTGATATGTAATGTTTCATTGATCTTCTAACATAGTGCTGCATTACCCTACTCAAGATTTGGGAGAGGGCACACTATACTACATGTAATGAATCCCATACTTTGCCCCTTACCAGGGGCTAGTAGGTGCATATAGTGATACCATAGTAAATTCATCTTCAATTTTAAAGTGCATTGTTATCCAATTATTTTCTTAATCTATTGTTATCTTATGAATATCATTTTTCAAAAACTGAGGCAAATTCCAATGCAAGCACCACCATTTCTATTAATATGTTTAGTAACATACCAAATATGGTTCTTAGAAAGTGTTTAGATTTTTTTGTAGTATCTTTTCAATCATTTTAACTTCTTGTAGGCAAATGACATATGGGGAAATGACACATTTGTCACTACTTTAGTATTGTATGATAGTATGTTGACTCTATTCATTTAGTTTCAATTTTTTATTGTTTTCCCTCTTTTATATGTATCTTTCCCTTGCTCAAGTGGGATGTTTAAACTTTTCCCTACCTTTGAATATCTTTTGTTAGATTTTTGGGAAATTTATAAATATCTTTTTGTGGGATATCTGTAGGGAGAGGTCGAAGTGTAACATTTTCACCCCAAGGTGGCTCTTCCTCATTAGCCCATGTTAGATCAATGTCCCTTAATTGTTCATTTAGGTCCTTATTTGAGGTTTCAATTGCTTTTTTAGCACTTCAACACTATAATACGGAATTTGGGAATCTCCGTGTACTTTGGGAACCCCCAATACCTTTATTATTTGACCAATGGTCAAATCTTGTTGTCTTACTTAAAGGTGGAGTCTATCGTAAATGCCATATAAGATACCTTTCCAAATCCACTTTCAAATGTGGATCAAGATTTAGCTACGTGGTAAAAAATTTATCACTTATTTGAAATTGGGACTTGGGAAATTCCCAAATTCTCTAATATGGTGTTCTTTCATTTTCTCAAGTTGTGTTTCCCCCAGTATCACCTCATTATTGCTTGATTCAGAGGTAGTGTCTTTACTACTAGGTTGTTCCCTAATTTGCACCTCATTAAAATCATCAGTTAAATTTATTAGAAAGGGTGCATATATATTAATATTATTACCGATATTATTGTTCTCAGCTGAGTGGTTCTATTTTTAATTATTCTCCCTTTTTTTATTGGTTGAAACCCATCTTCTTGCAACTTATTAGTTTTCAAAAGGGGACTGTCCTACTTTAGAGGGGTAGCACCTTGAGGCCTTATGTATAGTTCCTAATGAAATTGTCTATTTTTAAACATCACAACAAGCATTTGAATGTTTTAAATAAATTACTAATTGGTCCTCAGTAAAGGTTTCATTTGTATCAAAAATCAAGAGTGACTCTTTCAAATATTTACTCATGTCAACCTCAACTAGTAGTTAAGGGTGCCACCTAGGGTTAATGTTTGCATACCGCCTTTGTCCTAAGAGTCTACCTAGAGTAGCTAACATCTTACATAAGGGATATAGATTAAGTGGGGGGTTTGGAAATTCTATCCACACTGGCACACAAGTTAGCTTAGGGCTAGTCAGGTTGAATTATGATGTCCATTTGAAAGAGGGAGGGGGAAGCTCTTGAGCATCCACGCACTACCCATAGCTCTAGAGGGTTAAGGCTATGTGCTCAGTCTCAAACAAGAAAAAGAAACACTTATGAGTAAAGCAGTGCATAATCTGTAATTTGCACCCTAAAGGCTTTAAGTGATTTTTAACCTATGTTCTCATGAAGTCCATAAGGGGTTTGGCCGCATGGCACAAACCAATCAATACCTCAGTTTGATAAGAGCTATTACAATGCCTTAACTCCAAAGCAGGAATAGTGAGGGGGAATTTTCTACCTAAAATATTTTCTTAAGCATCCTCTAGCTTGCCACCTTATTGGGCCTAGGTTGGGAGTGTGTTAGACAATCAACCAAATGTCAGCCTCATTTAGGAGTGCCCACTATGACTAGTGTCCAATAATTGCATATATTATCCAAAATAGTGGAAGGATGGGAGGAAGATCCAACATGGCACTTTCAATGGAGGATGATACTAAAGGTATACTTGGGTGGAACTTCATTTGTGGCAATGGAGTGATGTCACACCCCCCCCCCAAAAAAAACCTCCTTGGGGGTAGAGTACCTTGAAAGTTATGCCCAATAACATGCCTTATGAAAACCTCAATCTACTGATGACACCAATTAGACAATCAACAATGACCCCTTGTTAAAAACTTCTTTTTTGGAATCTCATTAAAGCATTTTGTCTAGCCTTAGTGTCACTAGTAAATCTAGCCAAAACCAAAATTAAAACTATAAGTGTACCCCCTCCCCAATGCGGCTGTTAGATGAAGGATGTAAACATATAAAAGAAGGCCAAATATTCAAATTACTAGGAATTCCAATGGGCTTTGGGGTAAAAGCCTAAAATTGAGATGAGATTGGGTGCTAAATAAGGTAAAAAAGAAACTAGAATAATTGCAAGGACTTTAATTTCTCTTTATAGGAAGTATACTAGTATTGAAACATGTCTTGATCCCCTCCTCGTGAGAAGTTCGAAATTCCCAAGGTCTCTTAGGATGACTTTACTAAAACTAAAGTAGAATGAGGATGTGGTCTACCAGACATGATGATGTTATTAGATAAACTAGCTACAAATGGATACCAAGAGCCTTTAGTCACTGCAAGGAAGACAAGGCTTTGCTATACCTAAAGATTTGCAAAGGGTTCCATCTAAAATACCTTACTAGATGGGAAGATCATGATCCTATAACTATAGCTTTTAGCCAGAGCAAGTTCACAGTTAAAGATTGCTCATACATCATTAAAAGCTTATGGACAGCGTGGCAGCCTTATAAAGAGTTTATGAGTCTTTCCCCAACTTAGAACCTCATATTTCCTTGGAGTGCATCAAAGTCCATATGGTTGAGTATATTCCATGGTCCAGTAAATTAAATATATAGAAGGCCTATAAAATTTCTAGGAAGGAGATCTAAGGATATGGAAAATCCTATGGAACTATGAACGTCATGAGTGGCATATCATGGACCTCTTAAGGTAGCAATGTAACCTAAAAGAGGATGAGCTACAACTAATTCAACTAAAAATTAACTATTGGGACCCTAACCTTTGTAAAACAATACAAATGAACCTAGACTTCAACCCAAGAGGGGTCTGTTGGATGGATGAGAAACTGTTACTCCCTCTTCTTGATCTCAAGAAAACAGCCAACAAATTAGCCAATAAGGCAAATCAAAGATGGGGACTGAATTAGATCTCTCATCAATGGTCCTACAGATTCCAAATGATCTTGGGCTCAAGTATCCAACCCAAAGCTTCTTGTCCCTTATGGCTCATACTTCTTAAAGTAGTTTGGAAAAATAGTAGAGCCAAAAGGTTAGGTATAGGAAATTACCTGCGGTGCAAAAATGAGGAAAATACGAATTCTCACAAATTTTTGAACTCTAAAGCTAATACTAATGTTTTGAATCTTTTGCAAGTCATGATTCTCCTATTTCACCCAACCACCCTATCTTGGAAAGAATTGCTTATAGGGGAAATTGATATAATCCCTCCAATCATTTGGACTTGGCTTAGAAGCTTATATATTTGGCATGTATGGACATGCAAGAATAAAACAATTTTTGAACAAATCACATTTACTCTGGTAACACTAAATTTTTGTTTCAAGTGAAAGCATTGAAACTATATTGGGGTAAAAGGCCTCTGGGCCTGCCCATGTACACTATGACTGCCCATTCTTTATTCATATATAATATGATAGTGCAATAAGGCTGTTAGTTCAATTGGACAACACCTACATTGTGTGTGCTCTTCTCTCTCACATTTTCCTCTTCTGCTTCTCCACTGTTATTGCATCCCCTTCAACTGGTATCAGAGCGGGTCCTTTTGCAAGCGCTTCCCGACCTCTTCCCAGCATCGACACGAGGTATGGGAGTTTTTCTCTCACTCGGTTTTTAGCTCATAGGTTCAGAGCAGGGTTTGAGCTTGTGGCAGCCATTGGAGAGCTTGGTTCCTTACCTAGCTTGATCTGGAGCCTTCTTTGGCTTCTTGGAAATACCCCCGAACCTTGGCAAACACCTACAGCAGCCCTAGGACAAGGATCTACATTAGGCCTCATCACGTGATGGCCTACAGGTCTGTTTTAGCTTAATCTCAAACTCCATTAGCAGCTCCTCCCCTCTTATCTCACTTGCTGCCTACCATGGCTTGGTTGAGGCTTGTGTAGGCCATCTTTGGCCCCTATTGGTGCCCCCCTTGGGCTCCTTGATGATCAGCCATGTGCTGAATACGCCCAGGTAGGTCTACGCAAAATCTGCGCCTGTTTTTCTAGCAACACACGAGTTTTTCCAGTCCCCTCCCCCTTTTTACTCCTTGGGCAGCTCTCTTATTCCATGAGCAATGGACTTCAATGTCTCCATTGTGTCCTAAGCAATGGCTCTTGGACTTACCACCAACATAAGCACTCCCCACTTCAAATTATTGATAGTACCATGATGTCATACAGGGCAGCCCCCTGGTCCTCTTGTCTAGAATCAGTAGAGGTGGTCAGATGATGCTCATTTGTGCTTAGTGGCTACCTTATGCTTCTTGGTTAGACATCAATTTGATCTTGGATTGAGGACCATTTTGCTCAGTTTAACAGGTTATTTTTTACATGCTGGAAATAGGACAACACACAGTTCTTGAGTGTGTAATGCTTATAACTCATGGCTATCTGATGCCTACTTTGTGCCTATTGATGCTATATGACTTGGGAATGTATGTCTTTTATTTGGACATGAAGTTGAGCTTGCATTGAGCACTGATTTGCTCAAATTAAACAGTCTTTTACATGCTGGAAATTACAGGGGGGATGAAGGTATTTAATGCTTTGCCCAATTATGACTATGGTCTATGGAGTGCTCTTGACTATTCGGGATGATATGGGTCTATGTTTGGTGGATGCTTCTACATGTATGAGCAGTGATTGCTCTAGTCTTTAGTAGTTGGTTGATTGAGCTTTGATTGCTCTATGATTTTTGGATTTTTTGCGGGATACCTGGTTGATTAGTGGACTTTACAGTGCTTGGGATTGGCAAACAGTCATGACTTTCTTGCTCCTCTGTTGTCTAGCTTCTATGCTAGTTGAGCTACTATTTCCCATCCATGTCAAAGAACAGATGTATGCTTACCCATCTACGCACATGGTCTACTATTGTATACCTTACAGAGCCACTTATTTGGATGTTGTTGTATAGATGTTTGGGCTTCACCTGGAGCTTGACTCTTGCAGGATGCTTTGCCACTTGTCGGTCTTTACTTGACTTGGATATTCCTTGGTGGCATGATGTACTGCAGAGCTATGCGTATGCATATGGTTATGGGCTGATTTCATGGCTGAATATCATATGCTCTTATGTGACAAATGTCTTATGCTTTACTGTACTGTGGTTGGTTATGTCATGCAGTTGGCTATGACTCTTCTTCATGTGGGAACTTTTGCATCCTTGATTGATGCCTTTATGTCCTCCCATCAATTGAGGTTTCATGAGCATTTGCAGCATGCTTCTACCACTGATGTACTGGTAGATGATTGTCTTTATGAGCAGGTTCCCTATGTTGGGATAGCCCTCGATTGCTTGAGCTTTGTGGATGCTATGGATAGCCCTATTCATGATGACTTGGATTCCGTGTCGTCTTCTACAGGTTCTTCTACTTCATGTTGTTTGCTTCCATTGTGGGAAGCTTAGGCATGTTCAAAGAAAATGCTTTAGATGAATTAGAGAGCAGCAAAGACAGAGACAGACTCAACATGAGCAGAGAGTCAGAGATACAACAGATGTAGCAGGTGCTACCACTCTTACTAGTGGTGATGTACATGTTGTTACCCATGATGATGCAGTTGAGCATGTACTGCTGTCATCTAGTTTCCCTACAACTTTCTTGCTCAGTGATACGGCCTATGCCTCAGATTGGCTATTGGATTCTATGGCATCTTGTCATGTTACTCCACATAGAGCATGGTTCTCTACTTACAGGGAGTTTGATGGATTCATTTCTTTGGGCCTTGAGTAGACTTATACTATTCTTGGTATAGGGGACATACATCTAGCTTTGCCTAATGGAACTTCTCTTATGCTTAGGGATGTTTTACATGTTCCCATGCTTAGTAAGAGCTTGATTTCTAACAGTCAGTTGTATAATGCAGGATATACTATTTCTCTTCAGGATAGGTCATGGAAGATCTATCGTGGTTGCTTGGTTTTGGCCAGAGGTTCTAGAGTTGGTTCTCATTACCCAGTGCATATCTCTCATGTGGGAGACTCTTTGGTTGCAGTTATCCGGATACCACATGCATTGTTATGGCATTATCGCCTAGGCCATATGCACCATAGAGAGATCTTCATGCCTCATTATTGCCTCCTATGTCACTTACAAATCTTGATGCTTGCCTTGATTGTACTCTTGGTCCTTGCAGAGCCCCCTTGGCTTATGGCGATCGTATGAGGTATGCTCCTCTAGATCTTGTCCATTGTGCAGTATATGGACCTATGCCTTCCCAGTCACTTGGTGGAGCATCGTACTTTGTGACCTTTGTTGATCATGCTATCTACCGTCCCTTGGTGTAGATTGAGGATGCTATAGTTATGCTTGATAGGTTTATGGATTCTGCTAGTAGCAAGCCTAGGTGCTTGCAGATGGATTATGAGAGTTCTTGTGCCCACGGTATTATGGGATTTCTCATGGCATGTACCTGACCCTACAAGCAAAGGTTTCTTCTATGCTTACCACAACTGGGTTGTCTTATGGCTTTTGGGCTGAGCCCTTATGATGGCACTCTATTTGGTTAACAGGACATCGTGCTTGACCTTGGATTGTATTACACCCCATGAGGCATGGAGTGGCATGCAGCCCTCCTATGATTACTTGAGGATGTTTGGCTGCCAGGCATCTGTATGTATGCCACATGAGCCTATGTCATGTAGATGTATCCTCCTTGGTTATGGAGATGGTGACTTTAAGCCCTACAGATTATGGGATTTGGATACCCAGTAGGTCATACGTAGCCGTCATGTTGTCTTCTATGAGACGCAGATACCTCTCAAGTCTCTTGATGAGCGTTCAGTATGCTTTATGGTTGATTTTACAGCAGCTACAGTGCCATTATAACAAGTTGTTTATGCTGAAAATAAGGCACTTATTGGCCCAAATAACCTAGCTATGCATAGCAGTCAAGGTCAAGATGTTGGTGGTTAGTTCCAAGACCCCTTGCAGGCTCATGAGAGTTGTTTTCTTGTAGTTTTGTAGGCTGGATAGCCAGCCATATGTTAGTCTTCCACTTCGCTGAGGCCATATGTAGTCTTGAGACCCCGTTGGCCGAGTGTCTGGGATGTTGGCTCTCTTTCAGTAATTGACTCTAGAGAGTTTAACTATTCTCCGATGTCTTGTATGCACCACACTGATGCTATGCATGACTCTGATGCTTTACAGCCGTGCACTGATGAGTTATGCTTGCTTCATGAGAAGCATTCTTGGATTTCTCCATTGTATGGAGCTGCAGGATCGCTTATCTCCTAGATGTCATAGACTCGGGGATGCTTGACTCTTCTTCTGCAGAGGTTCCCGACACTTCTTGCACAGCTCGCTTTCCGATTGGGCGTTGGGTGAGATGTCATGATTCATCACCTTGTCTTTTCTTTTCTTTTCTTTGTTTTCACTCCTAGCCACATTAGCCTTTTAGTGGGAGGTTGTTGGGGTAAAAGGCCTCTGCATCTACCCATGTACACACTGTGACTGCCCATTCTTTATTCATATATAATATGATAGTGCAATAAGGCTGTCAGTTTAGTTGGATAGCACCTACATTGTGTGTGCTCTTCTCTCCCGCATTTTCCTCTTCTTCTTCTCCATTGTTATTGCATCCCCTTCAAACTAAACATTGAGTTGGACCAAAGATGTTGGATGAAGAAGCAGCCATAACAAAAGAAACAAAAGACAGATGAAGACAACTGTGAATTCGAGAAGCTCAAGGCGTGCACACACACAAAGGGACATCAAGCTTCAATAGCAAGAAGCTTGCTGGGAAAACATCTTCATAGTTCCCCGCAAGATGAAGTACTTGATAAAATGCTGCAAAGTCGTGCACCTTCTTAAGCCAAAATAGCTCCAAGCCCTCTAGATAGATAAGAAGTTTGTTTTGTATCTTCTCATAAACATGAGCACAAGGTTAGACTTCTTGTATAGAAAGTCCTGAATATGTACTACTTTTAACCCTGCGATTATAATACAAATGTTTCGTCGTCCTTCAAAGGAAAAAAAAACGAAAACCTCAATAAACTTCTCCGACAAAGTTAGGGCTTGCATGTAGATAGTCCAGACTCCAAGGTAGTCGTGGATTGTCGAGGAAACTGAGAGTTCAAATCTCCTCGATTTCTTTTCATCGCCACGGTCGAGTACCTACCGGGATCTAATGTCTGAAAAGGAGAACCCCTTAGCCTTTAGGGAAACTTTCGGAAGTCCAAGCCTCAGCCTTCAGGGTTCAAAAGTCAAAGTACCCAACACCTCGTCACTCGAGCATGTGTATGAAACGTGATAGCAACAAAGCTGTCAGTCTCCAGAGTCCACACGTGACACCATGTGGCATGAAGACTGATCACTGATGAGAAGAGAAGGAGTAGGGCCCGCCGGATCAAGGCGCCGGGCGGTTAACGTGGGCTCCATGCGGGCCCGAGTGGGACGTGGGCTCACGTGAGAAGGTGGCAGCCTGCAGGGGGCGGGCCGACTCTCTCTTTCAACCCACGTCAACCGCCAAATTCCAACGCTCTCTAGACTCTCTCTCTCTCTCTCTTTATCTATCTATCTATCTATAGACTCGAGAGCGATCGAGAGTTCCGAGCCTCTCCCATTTTGGCACGCTCAATCATTTAAATCATCAACCTGTCTTGCCAGCTGTCGCTCACCGAATTTCATCTTTACGTAGCCACAAGATCAGGTGCTGCGATAATCCTCCTTCAGAACGCCCGCGCAATGCGCATAGCCTCTCAGTGTCTCACTCTCTCTTGACACTTGTCGCACTCACAGCCTCTCTCTCTCTCTCTCTCTCTCTCTCTCTCTCTCTCTCTCTCTCAGACTCTCTCTCTCTCTCTCTCTGCGATCTGGGATTCTGGCTGGGTATAGGAATCTGCAGGGTCTATATTTACTGTGCTTTTTTGTCCGCCCTCCTTTTAATTCTTATTCGCAGGCTTCTGCGCTGGCACACGTTCGTCCTGGTGAATTCTCTTGTAAATACTAAATAGCAGCTGGGCGGCTGGACGCCGAATCCCGATCGTTGATCTGTGAGTGTGCCCATCTCCAAACCGTGCCACGTGGCAGAAGCAACATACCTAAAAACAAAACCTACCTGCTGCCGTCCGTGTATAACATGTGACTTCTCCTTTTCTTTTCTTTTCTTTTTTTTTGAAGGAAGCTTGAAATATGTATTATAAACGAAGGTAAAATTCATACAGCTGAGGGGTTTTGAAAGCTTCTTTATAGAGAAGCTGCTTGTTTGGAAGTTACATATGATTTTCGCTAAATACAAAACTATGCTTTTCTTTCTTAATTCTCTTCTAGTTGCACTTGCTTTTCATTTGAAGGAGGACGTCTGCTAAATCAAACTCTATAGTCTCCGACTGAGTAGCGTCATGCAGCTTTTGTAGTTTCTTTGCATCTCTTTCAATCTACAATAAAGACTCATTCTTAAAGCCTTGGAGAGGATCAACACATAACTTTTCAAAAACCATCTTGTTCCTACAAATCCATATATTCCACATGTAGAGACTTCTCAACCAGTGGAAAGCCTTATGAAAGAGTATATCTCTCACCTTGCCATCTAATCTAAAATATGATCGATAAAGGGTAGAGGATAATAGTCCTTCACTAGCTTCTTGTTCAATTCCTTAAAATTGACACATAGGTGGATTTGATTGTTCTTTTTCTTTCTTATTACCAGTGGTGAGCACCATTTTATATGTCCAATGGGAAATATCATATCAATTCCTCAAAACGAGGCTCTCTCAACTCAAAAGACATATGTTGAACCTTCTGCCTCATTGGCTTACTACATTCTTTCAATGGAATCGTATGCATGGCAACAGAGAGGGAATCCCCTTTAGTTCATCGTCATAACTCCATGAAATATATCCTTGAACTCCTATAAGAGTGCTACATAATTTGCACACTCATCAGTATAACATAATGCTGAGTTTAATGGGGCGGGGATCGAACTCTATCACATTAGCATCACGAATCATGTCCTTTGCCTCTATTTGCTCATTTAAACATACTTGGTAAATCTTCTCAGTAGTAGAATCCTCTTTAGAATCACTAGAACTTGAAGTTTCAACAATTGGGGTCCCCTTGAGTGCCTCCCATTCTATAGTGGGAGGTGATGACCTTTCATCCAGCAAGTGCTCAAGGTATGTATCCAAATTTATTCTTTTTAACCCATGCCCAAAAATAAGTCAATCAGCTAGGATATTCACCAACAAACAATCAAAATGTAATATCCACAAACATCCAAATAACAATTGATAGCTTGGTCTCCCAACAAATTGGAGAACACGAAAGTGAAGGACGTACTCAATATTAGCAACTGTCACATGTACTTGCACTACCATTCCTTCCAATTGCCTTAGGCTATTATCAACCATTTTTAAATTTGTTGTGACATCCTTTTGTATTGTAGACCACCCAGTCTCTCCAATAAATCCATACTCATAATTTTTACGGATGATCCAACCATTGCATTTTCTATCAGGATTCCATCGACATATGCCTACACCCTACTAGTGCTTCTCTACATGATCCCACCATTCACTACCTAATCGATGGACACCAAATTATTCTACGACGACATAACCCATTCATAGGATTTTCTTGAACTCCTTACGAATGTCTGATGATAGTTGGATTGGTTGTAGCTGATTCACATCTAGTTTGAGTTCACATAGCATGTTTGCTAGGTCAAACATACAAAAGTTTGCCACTACTCTCTTGTCTTTCTGCACTAGCCACTCTTTTGGCTTCTTGGTAATCTTAGTACCCTTGTTTTTTTTTAGATTTTTGGTTTCCTTTGACCATAAGCTCCTCTAAAACATCATCATTTTTAAGAGGACCCACTTGGGCATCCAACACCTTCTTCTCATCCTTGCTAGGTTTAGGGTTAACTTTGCTTGTACTAGCGTCATCTTTCTGATCATTTTTCAAATTCTAGCATCTAGTTACTACCCTAACATTGTTAGGAGATAAACTCTCACTCATTGGCAAAGTTTCAACTAGACTTGCCCCATTGGGCATTTCCTCGAGTGTGGCTTTATCCCTTCGCAAAATTTTCTTAGGGCTCTCTTCTTTAGTATTCTCATTATTCACACGATGATTCATAGGCCCAAGTTGCAGACTACCTTGCTAGAGAGAACTAACCTACTCCAACAAGTAGTGGCTAAGTGACTAGACTTTCCACATATATTGGATTTGATATTAGGATAATTACAAGGGAACCACCACACCACTTACAATTGAATTGTGATGGGCTCACATCATCGGGATTTCTAGTGCATGCCCATTAGATTTTGTTGATGCTTTGAAAAAATTAACATATACAATGATCTCGCAATATTACTCAGTGATCTTATGTGTATTTACATATACGATGATCTCGCAATATTACTCAATGATCTTATGCGTACAAAGGACTCATAACCAATGGCTTTAGGGGCTACCCCCCCCCCCCCAGGTTGTACAACTTGTAAAGGGGGTGCTACCTGTACAGACCCTTGGTTTACAAAAGGAGCTCTTTGGCTAGTTGTTGGCTTAACGACATTTGGAGGAGTTGGCAACAAAGGCACATTATGCATCATGCTTCCCCTTGTAATAGCCTTGCACTTGTAATAAGGTCTTAGGGACCCTTTGCGGCTTGACCATTCCTCGATGTCTATAGCTTAGGAGTCCAATATTGCCTTTGAATGCAATAGAAGTCTCTATTCTACTTGAATACTTATTGATGCTAGTCCAAGAAGTTATCCCAAGATTTATGAAAGCTACAATGATGATGAAGAATCGAAAACCTTGATAGGCTTTAAGCTCTACTACTCTCCATACATTCACAACAAGGATGCTTGGAATGCTGAAGAAGTGATTCAATGTTGGTAAATAGGTTGATGTTGAGGTTGATTCTCACTGTCAAGATCCCAAGAATGCCAAAATCCCCTTGAATAGAGCCAAAATTGACCAAAATTTCAAGAAATTTTGATAGTACCCTTCTATCCAAGAGTTCAAGAAAAAAAGAATGCCATGAATCTTGGCAAGAAGCTTCAATCTTCAACAATATTTGTTGCTGAGGCTTCATATAAAATCCTTGAGGTAGGATTAGCCAAAAGTCCCCTTGATTAAGTCAAGATTTGGCCAAATTGCACCCTATTTACTCCATATCTAGGTTGAAATGAAACGTCAAGTGTAAAGAATGGCTAAGTGTAAATGAAAATACTTGAGGTTTGAGGAAGATTCCTAGAGCTTAGTGGGGTAAAAGCCCCATGAAATTCTTCAAGAAATTTGTAAACACTCATTATTGTCCATGACTGTGATCATGGGCCTAGGGTTTTGAAAGCTCATAAGCCCTTCAAGGAAGAAGAAACCTTTGATAGCACACTAAAATAAAGAAATATCTCATGCCAAGATATATAAGAAATCATTGTTGAAGCCATAGCCTTAACATGTTTAATATTGCTAAGTAAAAGACACCATGAATACAAGATAAGAAACCATAGCCAAAGCTTGAGAATTAGTGAATGAGGGGCTATAGCATCAAAACTTCCTCATGTTAAGGATCGCAAGGTATCCACCCCTTGGTCATGGTGGGGCATGTAGCTCACCACCCCTTGATCAATGAGAGCTCAAACGGGTTTCATATGTTTCATATGAGTTTCGTCAAATATGGGAAGAGGGATATCCGCCTATGATTTGTAAAACTCATGTGATGCTTAGGCAGTGTTTGGTGAATGATTGTTGGCCCATTGGGATTCTTTTTTTTTGTTATTATTTCACAAGTTTTTTTTTTTGTAATGAGGCTTCATGTAGAGATTTTTGAGCAACTAAATACCTCCTTTGTACTCGGTCATTAATTTTAACAGAAGAAAGCAATGTATTTTATATTTGATTAATGGTTATTTTAATATGCAAGCACGATGAGTGACCGTGGCCTTAGAGCGAGGCTAGTCACCATAAAGGCTATGCTGCGAACTACTGGACTATCACGTGATGACCTATGAGAGACTATGGCAGAGTATGAGGAGTTGTCCGATGGAGCACTGGACACTAACATCGAGATATTGGGCAGGTCATTGCAGCCTATGCGGCCTGGAGAGGGTACGTCGACTTAGCTACCTCTAAGAGCAGGCACTTCTTCAACTAGAGATATTGCCAGAGTGCATCGGTAAGCATCTCAAATGATAAAATAGAAAGTATCTCAAATAATAAAATAGTAATCTAAAAATCATAACATCTCTTTGATGTCTTTGTATACATTAGGACTCCTGTACCTTTAGCGGGATTGTTGAGCCAACCTGTACCATAGGGTAGTGGTCGTTTGACCTAGAGGTATATCCTTTATGATGACAACACATCAAGTGAAGTGTGTTTTTCAATAATTAATAATTCACATTGTCTTATTTTTCTATTGCATCATGCAAGCATCGTCGAGAGAGCAGCACAGTGCCTGATCACTTTTGATAGGCGACGACGGAGCTCAACACTATCAGCCGTCTCCATCCATTGGTGGAGTACTACTACGCCCCTATACCGATAGTCTAGATGTTACCTCTAATATTACGCCTGATGGTGCCATTGACTACTTAGGAGCGGGTATCGCCTTTCGGTGTTAGATGGGAGAGCTATGGGTCTCCTATATGCCATGCATTCACATTCTATGGGGGTGAGTATTACTTAACATAAAATTGACGAATTGTGTTAGTTTTCAACTTCTAACAAGCTTTAGTTTTCAATGCACAAATCAGTGCGAGGATGAAAATAAATATGTCATTAGGGTACTGGAGATGGAGTATGGGATAGGATGGAGCCATAAGTGGCTCACTAGGGTGATGTGCGGGCTTATGAGCCATCGACGGCGCGACCATGCATGTTAAGAAGCTTTGATATGAATGTGTGTGTGTAATGGTAGTTAGCAATGGTTTCTTGTTCCTTCCCCTGATTTCTTGCTCATTTCTTGGAATTCTAGGCCAAATGTATGCTAGACAGGTTTAGATAATTCAGACAGGTTAGGAAATGGTTCTCACAACACCTACAGCAATAGCCTGCAGGAATGTGGGACGGGGGACCGGGGACCGAGATGGGGTTCCAAAAATGATATATTTTCTAGATATAAGTAAGACATCTATAATGAAACTAAACAAACATGATACTTTAACTAAAATTCTTCTTAAAATGTCACACAAAAGAGTAAATTTTAAATTTTAAAGCAATTCATCAATCATGAAACTTCAAAGAAGCTGAAACTTAAACAGTTCATTGAGCAGTGAATACTCAAATTGAAGAGTAGAAGTGTATTGCACTAAAGTTTGAAGACTGAAAACATGAAACTCTCTATTACATTGGTGATAGGTCACTGAAGTTTGAAACAGTGAAACTTTACATTGTAGTAACCATAGTCGACTGGCCCAAAAACATGTCAATTCAACATACAAACAATAAACACAGATTTCTGTAGCCAAAACACAGATCAGTAAGGGTTAGAAACAGGTCCCTTGCCTTGAAATAGGCCCGAAAAACTTTTACAAAAAAAAGACAAACGGCAAAATACTGACGACAAATGTAGGAAACAAGCCAAAAACTGCCAAAAGATTGTCACTCAGACTGTAGATCAATCGCACCAATCATAATCAGGTCAAATCACCAATAGAATATCAAAAAATAGACATGATAGGAAAAAATAGCAGCAGAAAATCCAATCCAAAAATCTGAAACAATGTCAAAACTTGAAATCTAATACCATGTCAAAAGTGGATGCAGTGATGGAAGCGTGGAAAACTGCTGTAATAGACTGTTGAACACAATTAAGAGAGAAAAAATAAACACTATAAGAGAAAGAAGAACACTGCACAAAGAACTTAGAAGAAATGTGATGCTCAGGAAATGGAATCCATATACCAAGACATGAGATAGTACAGAAGCAAGGTGAGTCACTGGTTGTGGAGGCACTGGCAACTGCTTTCTCTCTCTCCAAGAACTGTCAGGTGATGAATGAATGATGGTGAGGAGGGAGCCTGAGAATATACATGCCAAATAAATGCCATAAAATATGGCTAGTTAGCCAGCATTAAATGTTGGCTGATTGGCTACATAAAATGCTAAATCGCAATAAATGATGGTAAATAAAATGCCTAAAATACCTATGGTGCCCATCCTATTGTACCACATGCACAGACTTAGCCATGAACTGACTAATATGCTAACATTGTCTACAATCTACATCTTCACAGATTGCATGATATGACACGCAGCCACCTAATTGTAGAGTTTACATGAAATATACAGGTCATGACTCGAGGTTGAATGTTTATGGTTGCAGGCTCTATTCACATTTGAAGTCAAAGGTGCTTAACTTATACCATCACTGTCCTTTTTGAGGCTAAATTGGTGTTTTCAAAAAAGGGGGTTTGAATGAATGCTATAGCCTATACATCCTTGTCAATAATGTAGTCTTTAAAGTGCATTACAAGTGTAAAGAAGTTCTTGATAGGATGTATAGATGAGGTTTGGTTGTACCTTCATGTTAAAAGGCACATGTAAATAAGTTTTTAAATGATACATACCTTCCTTTGGGTTTGTCACAAGAAACATGTGTGGACTTGATTATAGTAGCAATAGTTGGTCTAAACTTATAAGTGGATATTGAGATTTTAGTACTTGATTTTATGTTGAATGAAAGGACGATCAAAAATTTGTTTGTTGCTTTAAGGGCACACACTTGTTTGGACTCTATGACTCTTGGCAATATATATACTATAATCAATTGAAGGGGCATCTTTGGAGGGTAACCAAATGGTAGCCAAATGCCAAGTTTTCATTATTTGAGATGTCATGATGAAAACTTGAATAGTATATAGACTAGTACTTGACATTTCTAGTATATAGAGATGTCAAGCACCCTTTACTAGCATTTCAATTTATGTGAGTTTGGTGTTTGTTGTAATTAAGTGTAAAATAGGTTTTTCGCCACCCTTTTGAAGAAGGGAGGCTAGTTTCAAGGTTCCATTGCCAGGACACATCAAATCTCTCGAGTTGCTGGACCCGAGGCACTTGATTGCAAGCCAAGGCTTTGTGCTAGTACTGAATTTGTGAGAGAGTCTGAGGGGAATCAAACCCCGACACTAGCCATTTGCGGCTATCACTGAGAGACTTCCCGGCCACCCTCCCTTGTTAGTAAGAATACAAAGGAAATAATAATAATAAAAAGCAATGACCATGTAATGAAATATTAAGAGCTAGATACATTACCAAGTGTAGGAAATAATAAGCATCTCTTGAGATAGGTTAATTCGTAAGTTAATAGCTAATCCGAATAATCCTCATCGTTGTCTTTGAGATTGATGGTCAATAGAATCTCATTTTTATTATCCTTGTTGACTTCTTCGATCTCCTCCATTGTTAAATCTCTTCCTACGTTCATTTCCGTTGTAGGCTTGACATCCATTGTTTCCTCCTCTTCTGTGTGTCTGTAGTATAAGGGTGTGGATCATTGTCGTTCTGAACATCAACAAGTTCATCATGATTGGAAAGAAGAATCCTATGATTGTCTGATGTTGATGCACCTACATCGGAAGGCATGGTCTCTGCAATAGGACTGTTTTGGCTGTGAATTCATTCAAGAAGTTTCCTGCAATAGGACTGTTTTGGTAGACCACTGTGTCATGTGTTTCTATTATGTCTCTGCGGAGGCATAACAATGGGAGCAATGCTTACTTTAGTGTGTAAAAAAGTAGGTGCTACTGTATGTTGGAGACAAACAAAAGGAAGGCTCATATGTGCATGGAGACGTGGTAGCACTTTCGTAGGGAGAGATGCCTACGGACCAACTTTCCTCACTAGAGGGTATGTGCAATAAATAACTTACATTTAAATTATTGTGATATTTGTTAGATGTATTATAATTACTCTCTAAACTATGCAATTCTAATTTTTAAAATTTATGTAAGAGGTTGCACGAAGACTAGTAGTAGCAGGTCACACATCTAGACTAGGCTGGATGGGACATGCTAGATTTGTGGCAATGTCTATAAGTCAAGGCTAGTTAAATTTAGACTTTTATAGATAATATCAACAAGTTAAGAAATCAATAAGTATTTGGTTTTGTTCAATGTTGACTAAAGACTATGGTCGTGCACCTAAAGAGCAGGAGATAGAGTACGCTACATACCACGAATACCGAGCCTTGTGCGTGACTCTTTAGGATAGAGCAAACCCACTTGTGAGTATCACTATTAGATTTTTTACTTTTTTTCAAGCTAGATGTAATATATTCTTAACACATTTCACTAACTACATGTTCGTGTTTGATTTCACTAACTAATACAAGAGTAGCACGGAGAGACTGATGTGGTAGAGGTGGCGACACAGGAGGCTGAGGGGCGACATCGAGAGACTTAGAGTCGCAGTGATGGTAATGGCGGCAGGGATGGGAGTGGTGATGGTGGTGGTGGCGGCAACTGTGAGATAGAGGGCTCATCTGGGTCTATGGAGCATAGCGGCTCCAGTCAGGGTTTTTGGGGTTAAGGATATTAATCACTTTTCCATAGATTTATTCATACGTTTTTTAGATGGGAGGGTTGACATGACCTATATTTTTTGTATGCACACACTTGTACAGGTTTATTGATGATATACATTGAGGTATGTTCGTCTATTTTGTATATAGGAGGGATGATGTTACTACACTTAGACATGTATGCTTTGCATGTACACATTTGTAGATACTTCTTGATTATATACATTGACCTTTGTTGGTTTCATATTTGGATTTGTTTATTGTTGAGTAGTTACTTGTTTGTTGGCAAGTTAACAAGTACATATTTGAATTTGTTTATTGTTTAGTATATATCCAAAAGTATCAAGTTTTGTTCCAAGGTACCAAGCTAATAAAGTTAGACATTTAGCTTATAAAGTTTCAAAGAACATGGTTCCCTAAGAGTATTTGGTACAAAAGTATCGAGTTCTGAAGTATGTTATCCCCAAGTGGCAAGCTTATAGAGTTAGACATGTTAACAAGTTTGTGGGTCAAGTTTGTGGGTTTCCATGTTAGGCTCTAACATCAATAAGTTTGTGGTTTCCATGTTTTTCTATTGTATCAGTCCCAAAGTACATGATTCCATAAGAGTACCTGATTTCAAAGTATTAAGTTTCAAAGTACCTCTTTCATTGGCACCAACATAATGACATTAGATACTTGGGTCGAGACATCGCAAAATCTCTCTCTTGCGTTGAAGTTTCTACTTGTCTTATTTTCATGTTATGCTCTAATGTTAGCAACTTTCTGGTAACAAGTTCGTGGTTTCTATGTTTTTTACTAAGATGCCAAATTCAATGCTATGCGTCAACTTGTCCTCAAGTATCAAGATCTATTGTACCCAGTATCAAAGTACGTGGTTCCATAAGAGTACCTAGTTTTATTGTACCAATTTCGAAGTACCTATTTTGTTGGTACCAAGCTAGTGAAGTTGGACATTTGGGTCGAGACCTCACAAAATCCCTCTCTTGGGTTGAAGTTTCTCCTTGTCTTATTTCCATGTTGTGCTCTAACGTTAACAACTTTTTGGTTTCCCATGTTAAGCTCTGACGTGAACAAGTTTGTGGTTTTCATGTTTTCACTGAGGTACCAAATTCAACACTATACGTCAACTCGTCCCCAATTACCAAGATCTATTGTACTGAGTATCAAGGTACATGGTTCCATAAGAGTACCTGGCTTTACAGTAACAAGTTTCAAAGTACCTCTTTCATTGGCACCAAGCTAATGAAGTTAGACATATGGAACGAGACCTCCCAAAATCTCTCTCCTACGTTGAAGTTTCTACTCATCTTATTTCCATGTTATACTCTAACATTAATAACTTTATGGTTTTCCATGTTAGGATCTAACATCAACAAGTTTGTGATTTCCATGTTTTTCATCGAGGTACCAAATTCAACACTATGCGTCAACTTGTTCCCAAGTACAAAGATCTATTCTACCAAGTATCAAAGTACATGGTTTTATAAGAGTACCTGGTTTTTAAGTATCAAGTTCCAAAGTACCTATTTCTTTGGCTCCAAGCTAATGAAGTTAGAAATTTGGGGTTGAGACTTGCCAAAATTTCTCTCTCGGGGTTGAAGTCCCTACCCGTTTTGTTTCCATGTTAGTCTCTAGTATTGACAAGTTGGTGGTTTCCATGTTATTCGTTGAGGTATGGAATTTAGTGCTACATGTCAACTCGTTCCCAAGTACCAAGGTTAAATGTGCGAAGTTCAAAAGTTCATGGCTTTATAAGGATATAAATCTTTGTATTGTTGATAATATAACTAATTATACCCAGTTATAAGTAATGGCTTAGATCAGAAAGCTGGGATTGATTGGGACTTTGGCTTCGATGTACATGCTAGGTGTAGATTTTAGATTGGTCACTTATGTGTAACAAGCAAACAGTCTATCAACAACTTCACAATCCTAGCTATTGGCAAGATGATGGCCCCGACCTAAAATTGACATGTGGCTCTCTTTGTATAATATCACACCTGAGTATTGTTACACATGATATTGTTGGTGCTGGTTTTTCCAATATAACTTATTTACTTAAAGAAGACATTATATTCATAATTCTAGATGTGGATTTGGTAGTGCAAGAGATCCCTTCCTTTTGTGAGAGGCATTCTATTTTTTATTTTGAAAACTGGGTTCTACAATTGCACAAGTACAGGCACATCATGATCATTAGCAAGCCTATCTAGGTGGAATTGAGCTAATCTTCCAATAGAAACTCTTCCCTCCAGTCTTTAAGGGCTTGTGGTTGGATGCCATTTGGATTACTATGCCGTCGTAGTTCTAGTCCACAAAGTCGATACCTTTATGAACACTCCTTAGCTTCTAGGCAAAGCATGACTTCGAATAGTCTCATTTAACAATGGTTCAGGCATTTATCAAAGTATTTCTTAGAAAAGTAACATCTTTTCAAGTAAATTCAAGACTTCATGGTAAGTTTCCTTTCTCTCTCTATGTACATGTATATGTATTAAGAACTATGATCATTAAAAGAAGTACAAAAATTTAATTTCATCTAACTCAATGATAGTATTCTTAAAATTATCAATAAAATAAGTACAAAAACTCATTTATCATCCTATTTAATGGTTCTATTTTTAAAATTATCAACAAGATAGAGATAGTTGTTTACTATAATCCATGTTCGTGAACGATCATCCCAAAAATTTTGGAGCGAATCACCTATGCATAAGCTAGACTAAAGTACACAATGTCCAGAGTGACCGCAAGGAAAGGAATTACGTCCACAGAGAGAGAGAGAGAGAGAGAGAGAGAGAGAGAGAGAGAGAGAGAGAGAGAGAGAGAGAGAGAGAGAGAGAGAGAGAGAGAGAGAGAGAGTGTGTGTGTGTGTGTGTGTGTGTGTGTGTATAAGGGGGAGAGAGGGAGAGAGGGAGAGATGCACTAGATCAAATCTAAAGAGAGAGAGAGAGTGTGTGTGTGTGTGTGTGTCTGAGAGGGCACATAGCAAATGGCAAGAAACAAAGAGAAACAGAGAGGAAAGGAGTGTTTGGGTTTGCTTGCAGGATGTCGTCATTTAAGCAAGGATAGGAACTCGTTGCTTAAGTGATGGTCCAAAATTTCCAAACCTTTTACCACGTATGCGATGCAAAAGCAACACATTTCTGTCGCTTATAGCCTCAAATTTATCGTCGTATAAATGGCGTACAGTTGCGAGGCTATTTGCGATGTGCTCGTGTATCACCCATGCGAAAATAATTCCTGGCTTTTTGCCTCACTATAGGGGGGGTCATTGTAGTAGTGAAACTACCATTCTTGGAGTTTTTTTTTCATACTATTTAAGAAAATACATTTGCTCTCTCAAGGATATGCAAGACAAAAGAAAGAAAGTTGAAGAAGAAAGGTTCAATTTGATGGAATCCAAGATGATAACCCAAGAAATCAGTCTTAAATCCAGAGTTTAGACCTAGGCTCAGTTCAAGGAGGTTTCCCTCTCAAAGCTATAGAGAAAGATAGTCAGGAGGTAGTCAAAGATTAGAAGTGGAATGCTATAGATGTGGAGAAAAGGGTCATATTTTCCCAAATTATCCAAACCCTAGAAGGTCATGGATTATACGACCCTATGCAATAGATGAAAAGGTGAAGGCCATATTCCTAAAGATTACCTTACTCCCTAGTCCTCATGAAGGCTAACACCTCTAATAATCAAGCAAAGGCTCAAGAATCTACATACAATTCGGTAGAATTGGACATTTCCACGATTATGTGTGCTAAAAAGAAAGAACCAATAACCCCAATAGAAATTAATACCCCTTCTAGAGCTATGAAATTTAAGCTCCCAATAGAGCCTAGGCTGGTATAGTGCACAATGTGGTAGAATCACAAAAGGATGTAGAGATAGTCCAGGAATCAGGACTAGAGGTCCAAGAGACAAAAGAGGCGGATGTACCTCCAGTGGGTTAAGAAGTAGTAATGCAACTGCTTCTTGAAGAAAGAGGAAAGATTGAATTGGCCATGTCCCAGTTGGCTAGAGAAGCTAGTGGGCCCCATAAATGAGTGTGATTTAGTCAAGGACATGGATACCTTCCATCATAATCTAACGTTTGGACAATTTCTAATTCTATCTCCCAGTTGCTGCAAAAGATTCAAGAGCATATGGGCACATAGACATGGATTGAGGATTGCCAAGCATTCTCTACATTAAAGGCCCATAAAGATCTAGAGGGTATGAAAGGAGTGAATGTAGCCAATTCCTTCTTGGATCTTGGCACTCCAAACATTAGTGTATGGATAGAAGGTTGCCTTATAGCAAATGCATACAGAGATGGAGGTCTCTCAGTGAACATATTAATGACTAATGTGGCAATGAATGACTTGGGACTACAACACAAGTAGCCTAGGTAGTGGTTCATCAAGCTCACAAATCAAAGCAGAACTAATCCTCTATATACTTAAACCCTTCAATAGAATTTGAGTCACATAATCTAATTATAAATTTCCTTTGTTTCTTTGGCGATGCGGCATTGTCCATGCATTAATTGATAAACTAATTAGTCTGGGTTAAGAACACACACAATGTAATTTTTTGGAAAAAGACGAGGTTGATAGTGTGATGCCATGTTACTTCCATATGATGCTATAATAATTTACACCTCTTTTTTAAAATTGATATAAAGTGCATTACAAATTTTAGAAATTGCATAAGCTTCCTTAGCTCTATTAATAAATTATATGTGGTTTTCAAAAACAAGTGAGGAGTTTTAAAAACCCCATGACAATCCCCTTGCATGATATTTCACTTTCCCTTCACTTTGGTTTTCGATCACTTGCAAAGTTGTCATCCTCCCCATAATTATGACCCTAACGAACATGCATCGTTGACTGATTGAATCTTGCGCCACACAAATTAGCACCATGTGCTCTAGGGAATCCATGTAGAGCTTGGGCATTGAAAAACTTGTCAAGCACTTGCTCAAGGAGATGCTTCATGACATAGCCACAATATTGGTTAAGGAAATGGTGGCATGCAGAGGGTAGGCAAGGAAGGAGGATGATGCACCTCGAGAAGTGCAAGATACCAACCAGGTCATTGAGGTGGTAAATTTTTTTGATATGGCTATAACAAGTGATGTTTTGTATGGATAAATTTCCATCTAATTATCACTAAATTAACATAGATTGTCTTTGGTAGGCAAAAGCAAAGAGTTCTATTGGCCAATTGATGAGGTACATGCAGAATGAGAAAATGTTATTATGCATGAAGGTAGAGGCTTAGGCAACCATTGGCTTCATTGCGGAGGAGCAAGAGCTATGGAATGTTGTCATGGCAACCAACAATGTCGTAAGCAAGTAGTGAGGATAGGGTCTTGTACTATCGCTACATTGTAATCTATGTTTAGCACTATCTGGTCTAGTTGACTCACAAAATTATGTATGCTCTTTTTTTAAAAAAATTCTCAACTAGGGATCATCCCACCCTTAATGGTGTATTTCCTTTCGCATAATTTATATCTCAATACATAGTGTTCATTTTCAAGAAAAAGTCTTGTTTTATGCCAATAGGGTGTGTGTATTGAGAAATATTTCTGAGTTCAATCCTAGGGATGGCTCAAGGTGTCTCCCTCACCCATATTGGGGATCTTGCTAAATGCACTAAAGATGTCATGTTTTGCCTAATGACTTACTATGAAGGGTATTGTAATACTTTGTGTTAGTACTATTGATAGGATAGTTTTAACAATTAGTACTACTGGCACTCAAAATGGTAATTTTGACTCGTTGTAAAATTGGTAGATTTTTTTGTATATTAGTAAAGTTGGAAAATCGGTAAATTTAAATGCTATTATGTATTATGTTAGTACAAACCATCACAATGACAATTAGAATGGAGAAAGCTCCATTTAGTTGCATTCGGTGTCCATGTGCTCCCCGATTGATGTGCAAAGTAGTGTAACGTGGACATGACCACCTCTTTTTACCTCTCGTGTGTTCAACAAAAAAGATATATAAATATGAATTACAAAAATTTTAGCAAAATCCTAAAAGAATATAAAGGTGACGGGTTAAATTCGAACCTTTTAGTTGAGACCGAGGAAAAATGAGGAAACTTAGGAGGAAAGCATTGTAAGTCAATGTGTTTGATTCTCAGTCATAGGATACTATTGCTATATAATAGCCACAAATGGACATGATTGGAGAAATCAAATCATCCTTGCTAGGGATCTTGCAAATGATATCCTTTAATGTTTAGTGAACTTCAGTCCTAGGTCTCATCAATGATCATGTACATGATAGAGTGTTGGGTTGATGCATAGAGGTAAATAAATAGCAAGTAGTACTAAGAACTTACAAAGCCCAATGGCTCATTATGAAAATCTCAATTTCTTACTATCTAGGCAACCCTCTCAAGCCACCCCAACTTGCAAAGTTTTCAAACAAAATAACTAGGTGACAGTGCACATATAACGAAATAACCATGTGGATGTTAGTACATAGCCCCTTCAACCACCACCAATCTCTATGGAGAAAGGTTTTCCATAGTCCCACAATGGATTATCATAATGGCCTTTTGATACATGGTGGTTCAGACTCAGAAAGGCTCGTAGGCCTTGTTAAGGGAAGCCATGAAAGGGGGGGAGCAAGGGGGAGAAGACAATGCAAGAAGAATATTAGTGGCCCCAATTGCCAATGGCTATGCAAAAAGAAAAGGATTTTCAAATCATATTAGATGCACTTGTAATTTTTAGTACTAAAATTTTTATCAAGTCCATGGTGATGCCAGGAGGCATATTTCACGGTGGATTCTATGACCACAGTGTCAAAGAGTTTTCTGTTCATGATATAAATCATAGAGTTCTTATGTTTGCAGAAGAACTTCATTAGGATTCACATGAGAAACTTTCATACATAATTCAGTCATTGTTACCCAACATCCGACTTAGATATCACTTAATTTCATAAGTTCTTTTGTAATTGTAATGCAATTTTCAGTTGTACCATGTATATTGACAAAAATTAAGTCTATGGAAACCCACAACTTGATCAACTAGAGGTAATTGACAGTCTGCAGGCTAAGTCACATTGGTTCAAGAGGAATATTTGCCTGGAAATCAAGAGAAGTGCCAAAAGTCCACTAGGTTTATATGGGACCTGGAATAATGGACTTGTATGACTTATAAGTGACCTAAATGATCAAACTGTAGTGTGGGAGCTGAAGGGAGTGCAGCCCGCATTTTTCAGCACAAATTTTAGGCCTACATACCTGTGGGGCAGATGGAGAGTGAGCTGAAGGCTATGGTGCATGCTCCAAAGCATGCAAACTCAAGGCAAATTGAAGCTAAAGAAGGAGATACAAACAAAGAAGGTGAGAGCTCCTCTGGCCCGTCCATTTGGTATGAAAAAATGAGTGGTATGACACTCCATATAAGGGGAAAACTTAGAAAAAGTATTCAGCCTGCTCTTATGTACGTCTTCTTCCATTCTCTTACCATATTCATGGTCCAATGAAGCCTGTCTTATACCCAAGTACTTGAGTGACTTTGGGGCAAGCAAAGGGGAGGATTTTGGAGGTGTATGGGCTGTTTTGGATTGAAAAAACCAGTCATAAATAGGGCAGCCCACTGTTCTTGTACATTTTGAAGAGAAATCAAGTGATCTATGTGGTTGTGAGAGAAGGATTTGACCTCTTAACATCAGGACTTCATTTGAGAATGATTAGAGAGGCTTATTCTTGAGATTATGTGCATTTTTGGAGCTTGTTTATGGGCTGGAAATTATTGTTTTAAAACAAAGCTGAAGTAAATTTTATGCTTTGACAATGCATTTCATGAGATTTTGATCTATGTCTTGGATGTAGTACAGTCTATCACCCAAATACTTGTATCTTGGTGTTGTTGTCCATTAATATTCATGAAATAGAAACCGTTTGAGCTTGCATTTGAAGTATGCATTTGGATTAAATCTGAGATAATCCTTAAATGTATTGGCTTATTATCCACATATGCATTTGATGTAATCAAGACAAAGTCTTTCATTCCATTCATGTATGCTAAGTAAAAGAAAAAGCTTGAGGTCTTCTTCTTCAACTGAGTCATCTCTAAAACCCATGTCTTATCAAACCCCAATCTTTTTTCCCTCTTCTAACCTTGAATCCCATACTCCTCTTCTACTCTAAACCCCGATGGAAGACCTTCAACCCCCAACACGACGATAGTGGTGAACCCGACGTGAAGGTCCCGTAGAAGAGAAAGTACAATGGGAGAATCATCAAGTTCGGGAGGAGATGCCTTGCAGCAATTGGTTCGTTTGATGCAAGAGAGCCAACAACAAAAATTGCAATCTCAGCAGAGCAGTTGCAACTGCAACAATAGCAGAGACAAGATGAAGAGCACAATGATGCTGCTGCCATTAAAGCTTTGGAAGTAGTTGGGCAGGAGCTCAAGCAATTTAATGGGCAAAATGTGTCATATTTTATCCACCTCTATACTAACAAGATGGTCTTCTTTGGAGTTCCTCATCATGCTTGGAGCCGATACTTTGCTCATTTGGCCGTGCATGGCCTCCAGGACCGGATTCATGGTCTTTTTCAAAAAGATGCAAGATGGTCTGCATTCAAGAAGGCTCTTCGAGAATAATTTTTTCTTGAAGATTCTGGCCTCATGACGAAGAAAGTCATCATAGAATGGGTTGAAAGGCCCAATAAGGGACTAGCTGCCACTGCTCTTCACCACGAATTTGAAAGCAAATTTGCTCAACTAGATCCAGATGATCAGCAGGGTATGGAAATCCTGAAGATTGAATTGTTTCTGAAGGATGCGGATCCTTTTCTTCAAGAGAAGCTAACCGATCGGCTTGAAGATCCTAACTCTGAGACGGGATTGAAGACTTCTTGGGGTGATGACACTGAAGCAGTTAATATAATTGCTCGAAGAGAGCGGATGCGCCTAAGGTGGGGGTCTACCTCTGCACCAACTAAATCCATAAAGGAGCCTGTTCCTGTATCTCGACCTCCTGTCTCTATGGCCGAGCAACCAAGAAATCCTGTTGTTCCACCTTCAAAGAAGGATGTTATGGACGAGAGCTGATCAAGAGCATGTGAGATCTCCATCTTAATCTAATGGAAATTAATTCCAAGGTGGAAATTCTTGATGTGAAAGTGGAAGAAAGAGGACAAACAACTGTCCAAAGACGCATACGAGAAGGCTTCAAAAGACGATGTATCTGGTGTGATAGCCTACAGCATGATAAGAGGGAGTGTAGTGCATTCCGTGAAGCTGAGACGCAAAAATTAGTCTTTTGGAAGGATGGTAAAATTCATGCAACCGAAACTGAGCTTCCTCTTGAGCCAAATTTCGATAACGGTGGCATGAAAAAAAGACCAAAGGATTTGACAACAAGAACAGCCTATGCAGTTGTTGATGCAGCTACCTATGGGCTGCAAATTGAGCCAACTAATGAAATTGTTAAAGCATGTAAAGCTAATGCAAAATCTAAAGTGTGGATGCAAACCTTAGATTGCATGGAGCGAGGCAAGGCAACCAAAGATGATTTAACTACTGCTAATCAATGCATCCGAGGAAGAACCGGATGGACCGAGCCAATTCATTCATTTTCAGCTTTCGCTCGGTTGGCTGAAATTAATAATCATGAAGCTATGATAGAAGAAAAGAGAAAAATAGATGAAGATGTTGCCGGTCCCTCCTCTTCGGGGCCAACCAAATGTGTGACAAGAAGTAAACCAGATCAGCAGAAGGCTGCTGAAAATCCACCACCGCCAAAGCATGATATGGGAAATGCCCCACAAGCAAAGAAGATGGAAGGAAAGAGAAAAGGTAAACATCCTGGCTACAAGCTGCAGTCTGACATAGAGACTGCTACGAATCTCAAGCGGATCCTAGAAGAAAGGATTCTAGGAAGTAGAATTGAATTTACATTGGGTGAAATTCTCGGAATTGTAAAACGAGGATTTCATGATGTAATAATTGATGTAATTAAATGGAAAAGACAATATGTTGATGAGGAAACTGAAGAATCTGTGCATGCTTTTTTGCAAGCACTTCATGTGTATTTGCAGGATGAAGAGAAGCTGAATACTCAAGGGATTCGATTGGAGGCAATCAAAGAATTGATTGCAGCCATAGAAGCCAAAGATGAAGACATCTATGAAGTAGAAATTGAAGAAGCTATTGCAGAGAATGTTATGGTGGGGTCTTCTCAATCCAAAGAGCAACCCATGCATAAGAAAGAAGCTCATCTTCACAACATGCAAGAAGAGATTGATGCTGCTCATTTTATTCCTAGTAGTCACTACTCCCATACCCATTGGGCAAGGGCGACCACCAAAACCGTTGTTAAGATTGGAGAAAGAGAGATTCCATGCATTGCCCTTATAGACCATGGCTCAGAGATCAACGTCATGTCAAGAAGTCTCTACGAGAATGGCGGATGGCCCATAGATGTGGACCCGAGATGGCACATGAAAGCAGCCAATAATTCCTCTGGCGATCTCTATGCGGCATGTCCTTATGTACAGGTTACTATTGGTAATGTAAAAGATGAATTTCATTTCTTTGTTCAAGATTCCTGCAGCTATCCTATCATTCTTGGTCAACCTTTTATTTCTGAGTCTCATTTGGAGACAAAGGCCCTTGATGATGGTTCATCATATGCTCAGATAAGAAGTAAGGATAATGACAAAGCTGTCCAATTTTTTACTGTATGTGTAAATCATCACCGAAATAGAGATCGATTAAGAGATCATCCTGTACCTTCTAATGCCCAAGAATTTAAGGGTTTTTGGGTAGCACTACTATAAGTGGAGGCTATGGCGGTGGTTTATGTCATAGAAATTTGCCTCCACATGTAAAGGGGGTTATGCCAAAAGCTAACTTGCAGGTATTTATGACCAACAGTGTGGGCTGTTATAAATAGTTTTCAGCCATGCATAGGGCTGAAAGAAAGCATTTATGTCATGTGGAATGAGAGCTGAAGCAAGTTGATGTTTTGGTTGAAAATGAAGAAATTTCAAGGCTATTTCATGGGCTGATTTATAATGATACATTGGCTGAAATACATGCAGCTGTTCATGCAGAAAATCAGGCTGGAAATCAATCCATACAGGTATGCACATTGGATATTTATGATATAATTCAAGAATTGCCAGATCATGAAGCTTTTGGATAGCCAAACAAGGTTGAGGTAAGAGTAGAGATGAAGTATAAGACAACTGACAAGAAGGTCAAGCTGGTGGCAACTCCACTACCTCCCGAAAGTGAAGGACTGTTGGCAGAAAGGGCATCCAAACGGCCAAGCCTTTGTAACCCCAAAGATATTGGTCACCAATTTACAGTTGAAAGTTTACAAGAGCTAAAAATTGGTGAAGACTCTTTTCTCTTGCCAGCTGAAAAGCAAGCCTTCATGCAGATATTAAAGAAACATCGAAAATCTTTTTCATTTCAGCCTCATGAAATTGGCTGTGTGGATCCAAGTGTTGTGGCACCAATGGTGATTTTCACGGTCCCACACGTTCCTTGGAATCTTAAACCAATTCCTGTACCAAGGGCTCATTTGCCTAAGTTACTAGAGCTTTTAAATGAAAAGATAAAAATGCGAATATTGGAGCCATCTTCAACTCCGTATTCTAACCGATGGTTTACCGTGCCTAAGAAGAATGGATCTTTGCGATTCATTCAAGATTTACCGCCTGTCAATAAAGTTACTATTAGAAATGTTAGTTCGGGCCAATTGTTGATGAATTTGCTGAGGCTTTTGTAGGTAGAGCAATTTATTCCATGGGTGATTTATATTCGGGTTATGACCAATTTCAGCTTACTTTGGAGAGCCGAGACATTACCACAATGAAGATGCCTCTTGGTTTAGTCCGCATGTGCACTCTACCTCAAGGAGCTACAAATTCAGTAGCTCACATGATGAATGCCATGCATAAAGTATTGAGAGATTATATTCCCCAACTAACTCTTCCTTTCCTTGATGATGTACTGATCAAAGGATGTGAAATTCATGAGAAGAATGAAGAACTCAGTGAGCTTGGATGCCACAAGTTTGTTTCCGATCATATTAATGATTGTGCTCAAATCTTGTCTAAATTGGAAGAAGTTCAGCTTACTCTTTCAGGTGCTAAATCTATTTTTGGAGTTGAAGAAGTTCTTATGGTAGGGCATATGTGTGGTCCATATGGCTGAAAGCCTTCTCCAATCAAGATTGATGCTATCAGCAAAATGCGAGAAATATGCACAAATGTTTCGGAGGTGAGAAGATTTCTTGGAGCATGTGTTTTCTATCTTATTTGGATCCCACATTTCGCTCATATTGTCGAAAATCTTTATCAACTGTTAAGAAAAGGCCAAAGGTTTATATGGGAAAAAGAGCATACTCAAGCTATTTGAAAATTGAAGAAATTGTTGATTTCTGCCCCCACCTTAAAGAGGGCTAATTACTCTAATGGACAGCCTATCATACTCACAGTAGACACAAGTCCTATTGGGATAGGATGGGCAGTTGGTCAAGATGATCTTAAGGGCAACAAATATGCAATTCGCTTTGGAGCGAAGGTTCTCAATGAACGTCAAAGAAGGTATGCTCAAATTAAAAGAGAACTTTGGGGAGTTGTAACTGCATTGAAGTGTGACCGGGAGTACTTCATGGGCGCACATGTAATAGTTAAAACATATTGTCTTCCACTCTTGGGCATGATTGCCAACTGCTCCACTCCTGACATAGCTATGCTAAGATTGATAGCATATATTAAATCCTTAAATCCTGATTTGAAACATATTGTAGGAAGAGATAATCTAGTTTCTGACATGCTTTCGTGTACTAGATATAAGGATGAAGAAGAGATGATGGATGAGGAAGAAACAGAGTCTATATTTGCTAAAATTGATGTTGTAATTGCAGATTCAGATTTAAAAACAGCAAGTACAACTGTTCCTAATGATGGTACAACTATCAAAAATACTGGTACATCATTAATTACAGCAAGTACAACAGGTTCAGCTGCTGTAACAAAATTTAGAGTAGCAAAGAAAGAAGAAACAACCATGGAAGGACGATGGGCAGCTGAAAGACAGCATGCTCAATGTTTTGTTTTGGTTTGTTCACACTTTAAAGAAGAATATTATGCAGGTGATTGGCTAAAATTTGGCCAATTTCTGAGCACTATGACAAAGAAGGAAGATTGGGCTAATGAAGAGTTCAAGAGAATCAGGAGAAAAGCTTATGGCTTCTTTCTCAAAGATGGCTACCTTTGGAGGCATGCAAAAAAGAAAGGAAGAGCGCATATTTGTGTCTTAGGAGATAAGAAGACTCAAAAATAGGTCATGCAAGAATTTCATGAAAGCCTATTGGCTGGCCATAGAGGCATATGGGGCACTTTTGCCAAAATAAAAGAGAAATTTTGGTGGCAAAACATGTATAAAGACTTTGAGCATTTTGTCGAGACTTGTCATGTTTATCAAATGTACTCTATGGTTAAGCATAGAGATGGGGCTTGACCCTACCTTTCCTTTATCTATTCATTACAAATGGGTTGTTGATTTAGTAACCATGCCTACAGGAATTTGGAACATGAGATATCTAGTGCTTGCTAGAGAAGATCTCACAAATCAGGTGGAAGGAAAAGCCTTGACAACAAAGTCCACTCAAGCTGTTTGTAAATTTTTACTTGAAGAAGTATTTTGCAGGTATAGCTGTGTTGCCAAAGTAACTGCTGATAGAGGAGAATTGGATGCCGATGAGGCTTGCCATTTCTTTGCTCAATTGGGAATCAAACTATCTCTTACATCCGCCTACAATCCTGAAACATCAGCCTACAATCCTGAAGGCAATGGTAAGAGTGAAAGAGGTCATCAACCAATTCTCAAAGCATTGGCAAAATCTTGCAGAGGAAAGATGAGAGAATGGCCTAGAATGCTTCCATTCACATTATGGGCTGATAGAGCTACCCATAGTGTAGTAACAGGTTATATACCGGCTGAATTAATATATGGGCAGCCACCTATTATGCCTATTGAGGAGTCTATTATCACATGGAGTATCTTGCCTTGGGATGAAGGCATAAATAGAGAAGAGCTGCTGATTTTGCGCATAAGGTAGCTTGAAAGAAGGTCACAAGATGTCAAGACAGCCATTGAAAGGCTGAAGGCAGCAAGATTGAAGAATAAGAAGAGGTTTGACAAGCATTATCGACTCTGTCCAAGAGCTATTCAAGAAAATGATTGGGTACTTGTCTATGACAACAGCCTGGACAATCAATATAGTGCTCATAGGAAGCTAGCCAAGCGATGGTTTGGACCATATGTGGTGAAGGTGGTACATAATAATGCTACTTATACTTTGGCTGAAATGGATGGAACCATGGTCAAGGTACCAATAGCTGATAAATGTATCAAGCTCTTCAAACAGAGAGTCTTCTACTTATGAGCTTGATGACTTGGATGTGAGCCATCTACTTGAAGACAAGGAAGATGAAGAAGACTTAGAGGATGAAGATGAAGATATGTAAGAAGAAGAGCCTCCTTAAACTACAATTTTGTGAAATGGCACATGCCGAAGGATGTGCAGGTTAGGAGGGGGTGAATGTCAAAGAGTTTACTATTCATGATATAAATCATAGAGTTCTTATGTTTGCAGAAGAACTTCATTAGGATTCGCATGAGAAACTTTCATACATAATTCAGTCATTGTTACCCAACATCCGACTTAGATATCACTTAATTTCGTAAGTTCTTTTGTAACTGTCATGCAATTTTCAGTTGTACCATGTATATTGACAAAAATTAAGTCTATAGGAATCCACAACTTGATCAACTGGAGGTAATTGACAGTCTGCAGGCTAAGTCACATTGGTTCAAGAGGAATATTTGCCTGGAAATCAAGAGAAGTGCCAAAAGTCCACTAGGTTTGTATGGGACCTAGAATAATGGACTTATATGACTTATAAGTGACCTAAATGATCAAACTGTAGTGTGGGAGCTAAAGGGAGTGTAGCCCGCATTTTTCGACGCAAATTTCAAGCCTACATACCTGTGGCAGATGGAGGGTGAGCTAAAGGCTATGGTGCATGCTCCAAAGCATGCAAAATCAAGGCAAACTGAAGCTAAAGAAGGAGATACAAACAAAGAAGGTGAGAGCTCCTCTGGCCCGTCCATTTGGTATGACAAAAATGAGTGGTATGATAGTCCATAAAAGGGGAAAACTGAGAAAAAGTATTCAGCCTACTCTTATGTACGTCTTCTTCCATTCTCTTACCATATTCATGGTCCAATGAAGCCCGTCTTGTACCCAAGTACTTGAGTGACTTTGGGGCAAGCAAAGGGGAGGATTTTGGAGGTGTATGGGCTATTTTGGACTGAAAAAACCAGTCATAAATTTAAGCTTGCATTTGAAGTATGCATTTGGATTAAATCTGAGATAACCCTTAAATGTATTGGCTTATTATCCGCATATGCATTTGATGTAATCAAGACAAAGTCTTTCATTCCATTCATGTATGCTAAGTAAAAGAAAAAGCTTGAGGTCTTCTTCTTCAACTGAGTCGTCTCTAAAACCCGTCTTATCAAACCCCAATCTTTTCTCCCTCTCCTAACCTTGAATCCCATACTCCTCTTCTTCTCTAAACCCCGGTGGAAGACCTTCAACCCCCAACACGACGACAACGGTGGATTCCGTAAAACTATTTATTGCCAGGGCTCGTACACAAGGTGGATTCCTTGTGCGAGAAGCTGATGGAGACGCTTGTCCTTTTCAGGCATCAGATTAATTTAACGTGCACGTGGGTGATTCCACATCGGGTGATTCCATAAAATACAAATTAAATTAATGGACATTTACAAGTTTAGAGTGTGCCCTTGAATTAAATTAAGGTTAGGACAGAGTTCCAACCTATTTAATTATTTTGTAACTAAAGATTGCTAGGTATTCACTTTTGTTAGGTTTTATTTAATTATTTTCTAACAATTGTGAATGCTTCAGTTGATGTGTAGAGCAGGCGATGGTGGCATTGGGTAGCACCGAGCAATGGCGTGAATCCAAATGCCTAGAAGAATTACTATTTTTGATGGGTGTGCGCCTTATCACTCAAGGCGTAGCACCAATATTTATTTAAGCACGCTTATTTGTTAAAGCGCTTGACAAAATATTTATTATCTTGTATGCCTGTAGGCACTTAATTAAATACTTCATTATTTGATATTTGTATTTAGGCACAGCCCTTTGGATGCCCAAACGCCCTACTTTATATTTGGGCAAACACAAACGTGAAAGCAAAAGCATGCTATTTGTAAAGTGGGCTATTTTTTAGCTCGAAGATAAATAAATCTATAAATACATGCCTTGTGAAGCACTCACACAAGGCATGGGGGGAGATTGCACCCAATTTGTCTCTTTTGTCTCATGTCTTGAAAATTTTATTTTGCCTTGTACTTAAAATTATGAAGGTTTGTAGAGTTCTTTGTTCTTGGGGACCTTTCGCCATTCACTATGCACGCGTACAACATCTGATCTACGCAGTAGTGGTATTAGAGTGAAGCTAAGATCAAAAGCTTCCAATCACTTACCATCTTATATGAAGGCGAAGCTCCTGGAATGAACAAGGATCTACAAGCTATCTCACAATGAGCTGACAACACAAGCGTATTCTTGGCGGTGAAGAACCCCGTGGTGTACCCTCTGATCATGAAGGACCTCTCACAACATGCGAAGGACCACTGAAGAAGTCCCTTTATAAGTCATTTTTCTCACAGAGAGAAGCATGAAAAAAATTTATATATAAAGTTTAAGTTAATATGAGCTTGATAAGCTTAAAAGAGGCACAAGCCTCTCCAACTTGATGAATCGTGACGGGAGTATGTACTCACTGATGTTGACTCTAACAAACGCATGCCGCCTTCCTATGTTGATTAAACAAAGCTTTCTTTTACAAAGTTTTAAGCTAATAAGCTAAACTTAAGCTTAAAGCTTAATTACCAATTATTTGACATAGCATATGTTCATATTATGGTACTCCCGAACCGGTTTTGGAGCTTCAATAAGCCCTTGTTCCCACCTGCAACTTGATTGAATGGATTTATAGCAAGTAGACTGTCACATTGTCGCACCACATAGGGTTGAAGGTCACCACAGGGGTTTGGCAAGAAAACTGGACAAGATAGATAGAGATGTATCTTTAAGAGATAAGTAGATTACAATGAATGTTTAAAGGTTCAAGAGGTACTTCACAGTCAATCACAGGGGTGTGAGAGAGAAGAATGTATGGGGGTTCAAGAGCTTAGACTCCAGAGATGGAAGAGATAAGATAAGGATTGAAGGTTTCAAGCCAAGTTCTTGAAGATGTTAATAGAGCTTCCAATGGCATGTTCTTAGCAAAGATCACAAGAGTATTATCTCATAAGTTCTAACTTAAATCAAGCTTGTTTTTTTTATTGTAAGAGCAATCACAAATTATAAAATCAAGTATAATATGATGTCATGTATCATAAACAACTATGCATCCCATCATTCATACATGATGCCATAGCATGAATCAACTTTGCATGATTACATTCAATGTAGACTGTTAGGGACAAAAGCTTATGAGTCAATTACAAGGCTTGTAGGGCAAAGAGACTTGCTTCAAGAGGGATTCAAATTGAGTTCCTGATAAGGATAAGTTACCACAACCAAGAAATAAGAGAAAAAACTCATCTTAATTCAACTCAAAGCATCTATGAATGACCTACAAACATTGCCCTACCATAAGGGCACATAATACTTGCATATTTTGACAATATGTCTTCTGTAGAGTAATAAATGAATTAAAAGAACCATGCTATAACTAATTCTTTGAATATGGCTAAAGATTTCAGCCCCAAATCAGCCTAAATATCTTCCAAAATTCATATATGATAATAGCATAAACTTCCCCTAACAGAATGTCAGAGAGTTTGGTGTCGGAAGTCCACCACCAAGGGTAAGAGACAACAAGGTGAAGGGAGATTTAGGGAGAGGAGTAGACAGAAGAGAAGTGGTTTGAAGAAATAGAAGACGTAGAAGAATACACCCAAAAAGAAATAGAAAATGAAGAAGAATACTAACATAGATGAAGCCTGTCACTTTATTTTAGCATTATGAGAAGATAAAACTTTAATAAAGTGTATAAAATAATACCTTCCTCTATGTTGCTCAGGTCGCCAATCTGATGGCTCCTAAAGGGGGGTAAAATACCAAAACACATGGCTAAAATTCAGCCAAATCACTCCTTCTTCATCTCCCACTTTGGAGGGCTATTCACGGCTTGAAAACAACGATCAAGCATCGTGCGATTTCGCCAATCTCTCTTTTTACATAAAATCCTCTCAAATCGGCTAAAAGCTACATGCTTTCTTTTACATGTCATCCTAATCTGGAAGTTGTCTATAGTTTTATGGATTTTTACAAGAGATAATATCTAAAATGTCAAAAATTGGCTAAAACTTATCCAAAAATCTAATATTTTTGAACCATAGACACTAACACTAGTGTCTAAAATGGCATTGGCTCTCTAAATCAATAAGAAAGCCACACTCTAGATTTTTTTACACAATGTGTGCATAGCGGCATGACAACACGCAGTCTATGCGAAAGACTATTTTACTTGGAATAAGACCATTTTTAATTATCGTACTTCAGAAAAGCAAAATCGAAAAAGAAAAAGCATACTAATAAACAAAGCAAGTTCGTGGTGATCTTATTCATACGTGACTAGAGAATGAGCGACAGATCTTCAATCAAAACTAGGATGTCATATCATAACATGGACAATTTTATGGGCAAAGGCGATTTACTAGATGCAACTTCAAGAAGAGTGAAGGGAACGTCAAAACTTGCAAGCACAATTGGCTACACTGCAACAATTCACAATCAAGCAAGATGGAGCGCAACCTGAAGATGTCATCCGACAAACTATTGATGTGACACTTGATGTAGAGGCTCTTAAGAAAGAGGCCACGATAAGTAAAAGAAATTTTAAATTCCACACTTTTAATGGCTTTTTCTTACTTTCATTAGTTAGTTTGACGACTATTTTAATGTAGAGCAATATGCTGAAAAAGATAAACTTAAATGTGTCACTAACTATCTAGTAGACAGAGCATCATTATGGTGGTGGACTATTTTCTGATATACTTGATTGGCAATTGTCCAATCTCCTGGAATTATTGGCCAGTTTATATGGGGTCCCGTAAGAGAATCAATTGAGCTCCATCCTCTTCTTCTGGGAATCTGCTGATCAAATCCTTCGTATTCACTAACCAACTGAGGGGGTTGAGAAATAAAAGTGGCAGGAGATGGAAGAGGAATAAGTAAAAGAGGATGAAGAGAGGGGTAGGCAAAATCATAAAAGGAGGAATAAGTTAAAGAAGGAGTGGTTGAAAATGTAAGGGAATCAGTTTAGAAAGGGGTTAATTGATAAACAGGAAAAGTAGAAGGTATATGGATAGATGGAGAAGGGCATGGTGGAGAAGGAAAAAATACTCTATCTTCGATAAAAGAACAATAGGTAAATATGGGAATTTGAGGAAAAGATTGAGGTTAGAAAAGAAGAGGTAAGATTACTGTTGAATTGGTTTGATAAAGGGAAAGATAGGTATCATAGCGACGAGCCATTTGTTAATAGTATAATAGGGTAGGAACAGAGGAACCTAAGACAAATATTCTCTGATAGGCATCAAAAAAGGTTGAATCAAATGGATGGTTTTTTGAAAGATAAGCTAAGAGATCCACCCTCAGTTGGTTAGTGCTCTGCACACAGGTAGAAGCTGTACTCTAATGTTGATTCAGGACCACAGAATCAATCATTGAGTGCCAGGCATTGTCAGGGCAGGCCGCCACTTTTGAGGAATAACACTAGAACATGTCATCTATCCACAACTCCAAATAGTTGACATACAAGACAGCTTGCAAAACCATGTCCCCCACATACTAGGCCATATCTACTTCATCTAGAATCAATAAATCACCTCGTAGATACATGTAAGACAGCAACATGGTATCTGTCGTCACAAAATCTTCAAACACCATATGGACCACTTCTGTCAGCAACTTAGGAGACCAAGCCCCACTCCAACCATCCTCTGGAAGAGGAAGATCCATCGTTGAAAGCTTCATATAAAATGCCAACTTCTGCAATTGATAGTGGACAAAGAAAGAAGGTCCGAAGGAACATACTCCTGAAATTGCTCAAATGTAGACCATAACAAATCCATCCTGGACTGCAATCTTTCCACCTTATCTGGAAACAAAGGACACAATGTGGCCTGTCTTTGGAGAACTGCCAAGTCCTGCTTAGAGATAGAAGGAATCAGAGGAACATTGGGGCTTCGAGGAACGGACCATGATTGTGTCAGTTGGTCTTGCAACTGCTTGATTTGGAAAGCTTGTGATTCCACTGTGTCAGGAGCAGTCTGTAAGGCTAACAGTTTTGCATCTAAAAAAGTCTGAAACTCTTGAGCTTCTTTAGACATTCTCTCCTTCTCCTCTAAGACTTTAGTGACCTCTGACTGAGCTTCTGTTAACTGAATCTTCAAAGAAGATATCACTTCTCACTGAGTCTCAATCATGTGGGTTTGTTGCTCCATCTGCTTAAACATATCTACAAGTGTGTCTTTAGCAGAGGCTAACTCTGAGGTTCCCTTATGCAACTGGTCTTTGGACTGCATCAGTTCTTCATAAAAAGAAGCATACAGCTGTTGAGCACAAGCTGTCATTGAAAGTTCAATCGAACTCTGGATGTCTTTATAGAGGAATGGAATGGCATCTCTCGACACTAAATTGTTCAGTGAAGGGACTGATATGTCCAAGGAACCCTCTCTATGTGCCCGGAACAAATTGTTACATGTGAGGTAAGCAGGAGGTCACTGCCAGAAGTAGCAGGAATTGTGACTGAAGGAAGAACCGAAGGAGTTTTATCTGCCACACACTTCAAGTGCTTTCGCTGAATAACCAGTGGAGGAGGAGAATCAAGATCCTCTATATCAATAGGTTCTGACTCTTCTGAAGGTGGAGGGGGAGGTACTGGATCAGATGGAGGAGGTGGAAGCACACCCTTCTTTAGCCCTGAGTATGTCAAGAAAGCATACAGGTAGGAACCATAGGTGACATTTGTGACATTTCCTCTGGTTACTTTGTCAAAATGTTGGTCCATCTTTATAAGCAGGTAAGTACTCCAATCAATAGCCACCCCTTTTAACACCATCCTGGAAGCTGTGAAGAGCTCTTTGGACAAGTAATGGGATGGTGTTTTGGCAGGCATAAACCTGTCTTGGAGAAACTGGCAAACTAACTTTCAAAGAGGATCAGTGATCATGGAAAAAGATACGCCTGAAGTGTTTATCACTTTCTTGACATCCAGAATTTCCTTGGTCAGCTTCTATAACAGCTTGAAAATCTCATCGTTGGAGAATAATTGTCTAGTTGTGACAAAGGGCTCTTCTTTGTAGGAAAGAGACAAAGCCTTCCCTAACCCTCGGGGTGTCAATATTATGGAAGCACCATGAACTAGGCCCAACTTCTTACTATATGAGGCAAGGAACTCATCACATAAGGATGGATCATCTAGAATCAAGGGGAATGAGGTAGCCACGAAAGTTGCAAATCTTGCTTTCGCTATAGGCTCAAAAGCCAGTAGGGAAGAATAAGCCCTACTAACTAGCGAGACATACTGGATAGGAGGAGGAGCGTAAGGCACCATTCAGATGGAAAACACGCATACCACAACACAGACAATCACAAAGAATGCCTGCAAAACAACCAAAGGGCTATCAAAAGGAAGTCAATCAAAAGGACACACATACAGACGTAACTAACCCATTTACCACCCCAAACAACCCACATCCTAGAAAAAATTTGGCATGACCTCTACACATATGCGACCGAAAACTTCATGTGATGCAACAAACAAGCACCCAAAACCCCATATTAGGCAAGAAAGAAAATACTACAAACCGTACCCGTAATCGTAGCACATAAACAAACCATAATACCATAAAAATGTACATCAAGATCTAACCATAACCTTGACCATCAATTTCAGCTAAGAGGACTTTACGCGCCCATCCCACGAAGTGTGTTTATTAAAAAGGAAAAAAAAAATGTAGTGAGGGGGAATTGTTTTAATGAAAGGTTCATTTTAAGAAATTATTAACAATGGGTGACATTTTATTAGGTTATAAACCTTAATAAGAAAACGGTTGTTCCTTCTTAAAATCTTAATTACAATTTATTAGGGTGAAACAGTGCTTTATCAAAACCCGGACTACGATTCCCAGACTAGGGTCTCTAAATGCAAATTCATTAATTAAAAATTAATAGTGATGTGGAGCGCTTTTTTTGCTAGCGCATGCTTTTTGTGATGGCTGGTTCATTTTTATTAAAATTAAGGTGCCTCTTAAGTGCAGTAGCATGTGCAAAGTGAACGGTTGGTTGATTTTAAATTATTAAATTGTGTGTTTAGCGCGAATGCGCGTGAAAAGGTGGGTGAATATAGTTCATTTTAGCAATTAATTGTGGTTAAGGGGTAATGAATATAAATAAAGCTCAAAAAATAAATACCTAGTAGGGGTATGTATGCAATAAACTAAAGGCATACGGAGTAGTCCCCCCAAATGCAATGAATCTAGTCAAACAAAAACAAACACCACTAACTGAAAAAAATAAAGCACCTTAGTGTTTGTGTTTTATTTGGATTTGATTTTTATTATATATATATATATATATATTAACTTTGTTTATTTACAGTTTTCTTTTCATTTGTATTTTTGGTGTGTTTGTATTTTGTTTATATTGTTTGGTTTGGTTTATTTGTATTGTTGTTTTTATTTCTTTCTATTGTTAAAAATAATAATAATAAATCATGATATATGACACATGAATATGTTATGAAGTATAAGAGTGGGATTTTAGCCATCTAGCAAGTGTCAACAATGTATATTAATTCATCCATGATTTTCAGCTTTTTTTAATTTAAAATGAAATTTTATAAAGTATTAAATTTAAGATTTTTACTTCAAATAATATTTTTGCCTTTTATGGAAGCATTTTTACTTGAGAATTTAGTGGCAAAAAGGTAAGGAGATTTGTGGTTTTTTTTTTTTTTGAATTTATTTCTAATTTTTAACTAATTTTTAATGAATTTTACTCATTTTACATGTAATTTTGAATGAATTTTCAGATTTTGATTTTTTTGTATTTTTTTTATTTTCACTTTAAAAATATTCCAAATAATTTCAAAAATATTAGTAAATTTTCAAAAAAAATGTATTTTTTTTTTAATTTTAAATGAATTTTGGAAATTTTTATGTGTTTTTTGTTTATTTTTATGTATTTTTATATATTTGCGGGTTGGAAAAATAAAAGGCGGTACCCGGGCTGAGTGTGAACAGCGGAGGATGACTGCGTGTGAACGGCTGATTGCAATACTCCACCGCACAAACAAGTCGGAAGCGCGTCCTCATGTGTGAACGCTCGCTAGCACATCCGTACACAACGGGAAAATAACAAAAGAGGAAGGGCAAGAACGGGGGCTAACTAAGTAGGTTAAGTGAATTAAGTGAGCTTAGTCTGAGAAAGTTGATTAAGTTACTTTAGTTGAGTAAATCAATTAGGTTAATTAGGTTAGTCTGGTTAGTCACGTGAAGTCTGGTAAATTAGGTTAGTAGGGTTACTCAAGTGAAGTCTAGGAAGTTAGGTTAGTCTAGTTGGGTAGGTTAAGTCTAGTTAAGTCTAGTAAAGTCTGGTTAAGTTCAGTAAGTCTAACTAGGGTTAAGGGTCTAACTAAAGGTAAGTTAATCTAACTAGGATTAGGGGGATTAACTATGGTTAGGTTAGACTAACTAGGGGTTAGTTAATCCAATTAGGGTTAGAGTCATCTAACTAGGGTTAGTGGGGGAATTAACTAGGGTTTGTTAGGAAACTAACTAGGGTTAATGGGGGAATTCACTAGGGTTAGTTAGGAAAAGTTAGTTCGGAAACTAACTAGGGTTAGTGGGGGAATTACCTAGGGTTAGTTAGATTAACTAATGTTAGTTTAGATGTTAACTAAGGTTAGGTTAGGTTGTTACTAACCAGTGGTTGGGAGGAGGAGGAGGAGGAGGAGGAGGAGGAGGAAGAAGAAGAAGAAGAAGAAGAAGAGGAAGAAGAAGAAGAAGAAGAGAGAGAAGAGAAAGAGGAAGAAGAGGAGGAAGAAGGGGAAGAAAAGGGAGAAGGGGCTGGCGGAGGCGGCGTCCGTGGAGACAGCGGCAACGTCAGCGGGCATCAGCGGATGTTGGCATGGCCGAGGGCGGCGATCAGAGGCATGGCGTTGTCTACACAGCAGGCGGCGACAGGCTCCACAGTCGAGGGGGGGAAGAGAAGAAGGAGGAGAAGAAGGGAAGAGAAGAAGGGGGAGGAGAAAGAAAAAGGAAGGGGAAGAGGAGGAAGAAAGAAGAGGAAGGAGAAGAAGAGGAGGGAGAAGAAGAGGAAGAAGAAGGGGAAGGGAGAAAGGGAGGAGGAAGGAGAAGGGAACGAGGTAGGCGGGACGCGGGGACAACGGGAAAGCAGGTATGGTTGTTTTTATTTAAAAAATAAAAATAAAAATTTTCTTAATTTGTTTTGTGTTTTCTATTTTTTCTCTCTTTCTTGTGCTCTTGTGGTTTTTGTTTTTGTCTTCTTTTTTTTGTTTTTTTTTTCTGTTTTGTTTTTTTTGTTGGATTTTTTTTTCTTATTCTTCTTCTTTGGTTTTTGTTTTTTTATAATTAGTATTATTATTATTATGTTTGAATGGTGATTATTAGGTAATGTTAGTTAATTAATTTGATTATATATATATATATTTATTGTGTATATGTGGTTTGTGGTGTGTTTGATTTTTTTATTTGTTTGTTTTTTTAATAATTAAAACAAATTGAATAAGGATGGGCAAAAGAACACACCCCCATCCCGTGCCAATGCGCGGGGCGGGAGTAAAAAATTTTTGCAGTGACAAAATCAAATGGGGCAGGGATGGTGACGCGTGAGCCACGAATGCCACAGGGGCATCCCGAGGCATGTAAAACCAGAAAAACAGGTGCATCCACGCATGACACGAGAAACATGATCACATGACAAAAAGGAATAAAAATTAATAAAATCCAAACGGTACGTCAGATCAAAAATCCGTAAAAAGGAAAAATGTACCAAGAGACGAGGGAAAAATGATGGAAACATGCAACACCGGGTCCAAGGCAAAATCAGGGTGTTTACATGGAAAAAATGCAAAAAAAAACGTGAAAACACATACGGGTATTAATATAAAAAAATCTACACGTCGGAATGAAGTGCAGAAAGAAGAAAATTTGTTCAGAATAAGGTGACAAACAATCTATTACGATGAAACACAATGTCGATTGAGATAGGGCACGTTCACATGGGAAAAACCCCAAAAATAGGCCTGAAAATGGACTCAAAAATGAATACGAGAAGAACCATGTGTCGGAATAGAGGACAGTAAAAAGGAAAAATGTCCAAAAGAAAGGAATCCACAGGGTTGGTGCATCAAAACTCATTTTGAAAGGAATTAGGAGGGGTTCATATGGAAAAAACACAAAAATCATACCCGAAAACACTCGAAAAAATTAATAACTAAAAATCAGATAGTTGGAAGAGGGGGGAGGAAAAAGGAAAAAGTGGGGAAAAGGATGGCAGGACTCGGCTGCCAAATTAAACTGGAATTTCGGTGAAAAGAGGGTAGGTTCACATGGAAAAATGTAAAAAATAAGCACGAAAAGGTCTTGAAAACCCGAAAAATTTCATAACGGATCAACCGTGCATCGAAAGGACACAAAATAAAAAGGAAAAGTGTCAGGAGGAATGGGTAGGACAAGGCTGGCACATCAAATCAGGGTTTTGAAGCAATAAAGATACGTTCACATGGAAAGTGTCCAATTTATAGGAATTGCTTTAAAAATTAATACTTGAGAACCATCTATCATAATAGGGGTTGGTAAAAAGGAAAAATAGACCATTCGAAGGGACGAATACGGCTATAAGGTTGGATTGAGTCTCAGTGAACGTAGGTTGCGTTTGCATAGAAAAATCACAAAACAAAGGATAAAGGAAAACGATCAAGAAATAGCCCCAGGGACAGGGTAAAATAGAACGAAAGGGTGGGGAAGGGACCCCATCAGGGTAAAATGAAGTCATGGCATAGATACATGATCATAGCAGGGTATATGCACGGGGGGTATGCAACATAGACGCGCAGGGACGCGTCCCCACACTTAAAACCTTAGCAGGAAGGGTAAACCGAATATCAAGGACCTAGTACCACATATCAGACCAACCACGACGTCCCCACACTTAAGACATAACCATCATTGAGAATCAGAAGGTGTAGGGTTAGAAAAACTTGGCCCATATTGCCAAGGAGGAATGTCGATCATCGAGGTTGCGTCTTGTGTCATTGTCGGCTGCAGGAGATAACGAGGTGTCTTCACAGCACACGTCCTTCATCCTTCGTGGCAGGGACCATGCGGCAGCTCCCAGGGAGGTAGCTGGTTGAAGGAATCACAGGAAATTCATCGATGACGAGGGATATTGCACTCAACTCACGATCACACAAATGGAATGAAAGAACAGTCACTCGCCCCATTACTAACATCACTCAAGGAAATAATGATGAAAACCCAAAGCTCACACTCAGTTTAGAAATAAAAAAGGGAATGGTGCAGAGAGAGTATGCCAAGGTGCACAATTGATGGTGCCTCAATGCGTCCAACCCCGTTTGGCATAGGTGCAAGAAGAAAGGCTAGGAAGCCTTGTAGTGCAGTGTACAGAACACAATGACGTGTCTTGTGCTGATGGCAGAGACCCAGCCCGTGGGTGCATAGGGAAACGGGAACGTACTTGACTCCAAGGGTCGTAACATCCCTCAATCCTCACCTCTCGATAATTGATCGAAGAAACACCAGTCACACTCAGCCCACCCTCTGTCCCACGCTTAGATACAGAGAGCAGCCCTTTCCTGAAACCCATTGATGCAGTCCTCACCCTCACTTGTGCAGAGGTTGTATGCCTTGTGCGCATTTGATGGTGCAACTGTGCACCCCGCCCTTTGCCGGCATACAGTGCAAGAAGGAAGGCTAGGGAGCCTTATGGTGCAGTGCACATGAACAGATCGTGCTTTGTGTATTGAGAGGCCCATCACGTGCGTGCAACACTCTGTTCACACATCTCACCTCTCATTTGATTTGAAGGGAAAAACTTGTCACTCACCCCACCCTCTGTCTCACGCTCTGATAGATACAGAGGGTAGCCCATAGTCACATCCCCATCCTGTTAGGATGAAAGCTCACATCACTCAAGGGGTTGGTGATGAAGATCATGTCGGCTGTTGTTGTCGTCAGGATTTTAGAGAGGACGCATACCCAACGAGGCAGCCTACAAGTCTAGTACTTCAATAATTCGTAAGAAGAGTCGTCTGTTAAGAAGGGCAGACGGACTGATATTGCAGAGACAGTGCACCAAGGGAGGTGGCTTCAAATTACTTTCTGAAGAGGTTCTGTTGGTGATGAGTCAGCTATCCTGAACTACGGGGTGTTACCACCTTTTTCACAGTCAGCTGCTCGCCCAAGGGTGTTTCCACCTTTTCCTGGAACGAGGCCTGTTATGACAGGGAATTTCTTCCTTTTCTCCCATAACAGTTTTGTTTGTTTTTGCTTTGTTTTTTTTTCTTTTTATTTTTCTTTTTCGTTTCTTTTTTTTTTCTCCCTTTTTTTTCGTTTAAGAAAGAAAATGGTAGAGATACCATGTGTCAGGACCAACCTCGCTACCGTTGTTGGATCAGACGAGAAGAGAACAAATTTGGGTTGAGATGTATTTGCGAGGGGTTAGGAGAACGAGACCGCCTCATGAGGAGAATCATAAGGGCTATTAGAAGCATGATGAGAAGGATAGTGCACCGCCGAAAAGGAGGAGGGTAGGTTGACTATGATTGTCAAGATCCCCAGGGAGGGAAGTACTTTTTTAGACGATAGCCATTGATCAGGAAGGGATCATCATAGGCATCAACGATCTGTACCTAAATAGAACCGTTAGGATTGACAGTAAGTACCTTGTACGGGCCCATCCACCGTTGTTGAAGCTTGCCAAGAAACTTGCCAAATCTCGAGTCATAGGCTAGAACAAGATCACCTTCTTTGAACTCCTTGTGCTTGATGATGTCAAGATTGTGGAAGAGAAGGAAGGAGTCTCACTTGTAGCTCTCTTGCTTGCACAATGGAGGAATACACACAGAGGTGGAGGTTGAAAACAGTTTTTCTCTTCTTAGTTGTGTAAGCCAAAAAGAAGTCTCTTACAAAGAAATAGAAGAACCCTATATATGGGTCTCAAACCAAACTCAACTAACTAAGGTGGCATACTAACTGAGCCACAAACTAGAGTAGATAAGGATAGCTATCATATAGCTATTATTCATGGGCGGTGTACCAACCGCATCTGCAACTGATACGTCGGTGACATAAATACACAACGGTCACCCTGGCATATCACGAGTGGAGCTCGATATCTCAACACTCCCCCTCGAGCTCAATCTCAATTCCTGCACACCAAGCAGGTCTCTGAACTTGCGCAGCTTCTCTGCGCCCAATGCCTTCATGAATATGTCAGCTACCTGATCCTCTGTGCTGACATAAACTAGATCAATAAGACCTAGTAAAACCCTCTCTCGCACATAGTGATAATGCACCTCAATGTGCTTTGTTCTAGCATGATAGACTGGGTTATTTGCCAAGTGTATACTACTCATGTTGTCACAATAAATGACAACTGGCCCATCTGTAGGCTGATGCATATCATAAAGTAGCTTATGCAACCAAGCTACCTCACATGCAGCCATTGCTGCACCACTATACTCGGCCTCTGTGCTCGACAAGGCAACTGTAGGCTATTTCTTACTGCTCCAAGTGACTGCAGCACTCTCAAAAGAGAACACATATCCACTGGTAGATCGTCTAACAGAAATACTACCAGCCCAATCAGCATCAGTGTATCCATGCAGCTGTATCTGAACCCCAGTCTCATAAAATAGTCCATACTGCAATGTGGACTTCACATACCTGAGTATGCGTCTAGCCGCATCCAAATGCGGTTTCCTTGGAGCCTGCATAAACTGACTTACCAATCCAACAACATAGCTCAAATCTGGCCTGGTAATAGTCATATAAATCAAGCTTCCTACTATGCGTCTGTACATAGTAGGGTCTTCCAGAAGCTCACCTGCGTCTGCGCTCAGTTTCACATTCTGGTCCAAAGGAACTGAAATAGGCTTACAGCCTGTCATCCCATATTTGGACAGCATGTCCAATCCATACTGCCTCTGCAAGAGCTGTATCCCACTTGGTGATCTAATCACCTCAATGCCCAAGAAATAACACAGCTCTCCCAAATCCTTCATCTCAAACTTCTGCTTCAATAGCATTTTCACATGAAGGATATCTTCATCACTGTCACCTGTCATAATCAAATCATCAACATAAATGACAAGTAGCATAATACCTTTCTCTGTTTTTCTCACATAAAGTGAGAAATCTGCCTTGGAAATCTGAAAGCCAATAGTGACAAGATACTGTCCTATCTTGTCAGACCATGCTCTAGGTGCTTGCTTCAAGCCATACAAGGCTTTCTTCAATCTGCAAACAACCTCAGGATGAACAGCATGCACATAACCTGGTGGCTGCTCCATATAGACCTCTTCTTGCAAATCACCATGCAAGAAGGCATTCTTTACATCCATCTGATGTAAAGACCATCCCTTTGATGCAGCCATAGCAATGACTGCTCTTACGGTTTCCATCCTTGTAGCCGGACTGAATGTTTCTTCATAGTCAATGCCATATGTTTGTGCATACCCCTTGACTACTAATATTGCCTTGTATCTGTTCACAGAACCATCTGCATTGTGCTTCACCTTATAAACCCACTTACAGCCAATTGCATTCTTACCTTTAGGCAAAGGTACCAATTCCCATGTATTATTTGCTTCCAAGGCATCCATTTCTTCATCCATGGCTTTCTCCCATTTTTCTTTTCCCATGGCTTGCTCAAAAGAAGTGGGTTCTGGTTCCTGTATCACTTTGACCATATATGCGTAGTGAATGGCTGTAAATCCATCATATTTCAGCCTATCCACAGGATACCTCGCTCTCGTAGACCTGCGCAAAGTAGGTTCACTCCCAGGTGCTCTCAAAACATCCCTGGTCTTCCTTACTCCAGGTGTAATAATAGAAGGAATACCCAACTCATCATCAATGCTCTGTTCTGAGCCACTGGATTCACCATCCACATAAGAGTGACATGCATTCACATCAAACATGGGCTGATCTACCTTCTCTTTTTCTTTTCGTGATACATGCATACCACTATTTGCACTGCCTTCAGAAGATTCTCCTGATCTCAATCTGCCTGTCCATAGCAAAGAATGTGAACCACTGTTAGAGGACGCTCCAGGTCCACTAATATCTTGTGACTGCTGCTGTGAATTCTGTGTAGCATTACCATTTTGTGCATCTACATCATCAATCACATTTACTGGTTTATACCAGCTACTCATCTCATCAAAAACAACATCTCTGCTCACTGTAAACTTACGAGTAGAAGGGTTATAGCATCTATACCCTTTTTGCTACAGAGAGTAACCAATAAAGATGCACTTCTCAGCTTTTGGATCCAACTTGGATCTCAACTCATCTGGCACATGTACATAGGCAATGCAACCAAAAATTTTTAAATGAGAAATATATGGTTTCCTACCAGTATACCTCTCCTCTGGAGTCATCCCATGTATTGCTGCAGTGGGAGTCATGTTCATTATGTAGACTGCTGTAGCAACTACTTCAACCCAATAAAAAATCTGGCAGGTCTTTTTCATTGAGCATGGCACGAGATACCTCTCCAATATGCCTGCTTTTCCTTTCTGCAATTCCATTATGTTGTGGGGTATGACTGCATGAATATTGCTGCTTTATGCCATGCTCCTGCAGGAACCTTGCAAACTCATTTGAGAGGTACTCTCCCCCTCCATCTGATCTTAGGCATTTTATTTGCAAACCTGTTTCTTTTTCAGCCATAGCTTTAAGAGTTTTGAAATGCCCAAAAACTTCACTTTTCTTTTTCATAAAATACACCCAAACTTTTCTGTTATAGTCATCAATAAAAGTGACAAAATAATGACAGCCTCCAAGAGATGCAGCTTTAGTAGTCCATACATCAGAGTGGATTAATTCCAATGGCTTCTTACTCTCTTGAACATGTGTAGGAAATGGTTTCCTTGCTTGTTTTCCAAATTGACAGGCTTCACATACCTTATGCATTTCTGCAACCTTGAATTTAGGCAATCCTGCAACAATATTTTGGGCCTGCATTGATTTAAGTCGTTGTACATTAACATGACCAATGTGTTTATGCCAGATATCAATATTTGCAACTACACCGGTCCCATGTGCAAACATTGTTGCACTCAATTCGGGCATGTCTGCATCCAACGTAAACATTCTGCCCTTCTTCTTTCCTTTTGCTATCAAGCGACCTTTATTTTTCATATCCTCAACAAAGCATCCATGAGGATTAAATCTGACCTGCAAGCCCTGCTCAACCATTTGACCAACAAAAACCAGATTCTTGGTGATATTCGGGACATGAAATACATCGGACAAGTATTTCTTTTTCCCATCCTGCATAGACAAAGGAATTTTTCCAATCTGCACAATAGGATGTGCAGTATCATCACCAGTCTCCACAAATCTTGGTTTTTCCATTTTCCTTGCATCCTCCATCCATCTCCATCCATTCTGCATGACCTGTCATGTGGTTTGATGCACCTGAGTCAACATACCATACATCGTTGCTTTCTTCTGAACTTGTCACAGAATTGTTCATGTGTTGCACCATAAACAAATGCTCATTTCTGTCATCACCCTGTCTACTAGAAGATGCATAATTCCCTTGTTGCAATTTCCCATTCATGATGTCATTCTGCTTTTTATAAGCAGTCTTTACCCATATGACCCATTTTACCACAGTAGTAGCATTCAACATTGCTATTTGCATTTTGGCCTCTTTGCCATCCACCATGATCTCTTTGGCTCCCCCTGCCTCTAGAGTTACCACCTCCTCCTCCATAGGACTGGTTTTCTTGAGTTTGCTGCATATTTTGATTTCTACCACGGCCTCCAAATCGGCCTCCTCTACCTCTGCCTCTACCTCTTCCAGCATTTGAGTAGAAGACAGTTTCTTTTGAAGTTCCTCCTGAAGAAGATGCACCACCATTTCTCTGCTCCTCAGAAATTAGAAGAGCAATCAACTCCTCAAAATCAGGAAATCTTTCACGGACGGAAATGGATGTTCGAAACTGTGCATAATCCTTTCCTAGACCATTCAAGGTCACTGAGACTAAATCATCATCTTCCACTGGCGACCCAATGGAAGCAAGTGCATCTGCAATCTTCTTCACCTTCATGTGGTAGTTGTTGATGCTCATATTTTCTCTTTGCACATTGTGCAACTCTTGCTTGAGCTGCATTTTTCTGGCTTGCGTATTTGTACTATACATTTTTGACAAAGTATCCCATGCCTCCTTTGGTGTACTTGCATCTTGAATATGCACAATCATAGAGTCTGAAATGCTGATAGACAGCCAGTACATAACTTTCCTGGCTCTCTCATGCCATACTTTAAATGCCTGCATTTGCTGTTGATTGAGAACATCAGGAAGAACTGGTTCTTCTTCATTTCCTGCAACAAATTTCCAATATCCTTTTCCCATAAGGAAATTTGTCATTCTAAACTTCCATGCTTGGAAGTTGTTCTTGTCAAGCTTTTCAGTGACAATCTGTGAAAGAGAATTAGACGCCATTACAGAACACTGCAAAAAATTATGTCATTGCAAAGAACACAGCTTCAGCCTCACAAGGGCAAATCTGCAAAACTGGCGAAAGTGGTATTTGACCACACAGTCACTTCCTAGTGACGATTTTGCATATACAGGAACCAAGGATGATTCTGTAACTCCCAATGTCTCTGCACACAAGCATACGATACAATTTTTGTGGTAACTTTTCACCGACCTATAGAATAGTGGTCGCACAGCATAAAACTGGGCCTTTTCCTGAGTGCGTGCAGAAAACTTCCGCCTCCAAAACAGGCCCCAAAATGGCCTCAAATCAAAAAAACAGGGTCGCCGAGGGCTAAATCCTTCTCCCATAGCATATACTGCCCTCTTGCTTCACCGCGAAGGGCGTCTCAACCTGAGACAATGCACTCTTGCAATTTTCGGATGTGCTGCCTGCAGAGATCTACTCCCAAAACAGAAAATGAAAGCAACACTGCTCCTCTTACCAGAACACTGCGAGCTTGGCTTGCTTTCTTGAGCTCCTTACCACGAACAAGGCTCTAATACCATGTCAAGATTGTGGGAGAGAAGGAAGGAGTCTCACTTGTAGCTCTCTTGCTTGCACAATGGAGGAATACACACAGAGGTGGAGGCTGAAAACAGTTTTTCTCTTCTTAGTTGTGTAAGCCAAAAAGAAGTCTCTTACAAAGAAATAGAAGAACCCTATATATGGGTCTCAAACCAAACTCAACTAACTAAGGTGGCATACTAACTGAGCCATGAACTAGAGTAGATAAGGATAGCTGTCATGTAGCTATTATTCATGGGTGGTGTACTAACCGCATCTGCAACAAACTGACACGTCGGTGACATAAATACACAACGGTCACCCTGGCATCACGAGTGGAGCTCGATATCTCAACAGATGAAACTGTCATGATAGGCCTTGCATCACGCTTGAGTGGTTTCCACACACTGTAGGGCCATCCACCGTATCTCATCCAAGCATTCCAAGTGCAGGAGATGACATTGCAATGACTCATTATCTCCCAAGCATTCTTTAACTGCCACTCACAAAGAGGGCAATTCCAGCTCAACAGGGAAGATGGCTTCTGTACCATACACTAGCTGGAAAGGGGTCTGTCCTATAACTGCCTTATGGGAGGTTCTATACGCCCAGAGGGCCTCTGTAAGTCGATCGTCCCAGTCGCAACGATGTGCCACAATTGTTCTTGTCAGAATCGAGCAAAGGATGCAATTGCTGACTTCAACTTGGCCATTGGCTCTGGGATAGTAAGGAGTGGACTTGCAATGGTGGATCTTATACAACTCTGTTAGCTCCTCCATGATTTTGTTAAGGAAATGAGTACCTCTGTCACTTACCAGCTCGAGGGGAATGCCAAAACGAGTGATAATATTCTCGTACATGAATAGAGCTACAATGTTACCATCATCCTGCTTCAGGGCTTTAGCTTCGCACCACTTTGTGACATAATCCGTACATACTAGGATGCATCTATTCTGCTTCCGTCTAGTAGGTGGATCAATGGGACCCACAAAATCAATCCCCCACTTCTCGAATGGCTTTAGGGGAAGAATGGATTGCAGTGGCATGGCACTTATTTTGGTGGGCTTCCCCATTCGCTGACAAGCATTACATCTCTTGCAGTAATCATATGCATCCTTGTGGAGGTTCGGTCACCAGTATCCTGCTAACAAAGCCTTCCTGGCTATCGCTTCTCCTACGAAGTGTCCACCACATGGTTCATCATGGCATGCTTTCAATACTATGCTGATTTCATCCCCTACAATACATCTTCGCAGCACTTCATCTTTGCCTCTCTTGTAAAGTGCACCGCCTAGCAAAGTGTAGGGGGTTGATTCTAACAGAAGCTTCTTCTTCTCATGGCTTGAGATGCCAGGAGGATACTATTGAGTTTCCAGGAGGTTGGCTATGTCTACATACCAGGAAGTAACTATTTCAACTAGAAACAAGGAAGCATCAGGAAGGTCTGGATCATCCTATTCCTCTTCTTCTATTTGAGGGATTCGTGATAGATGATCAGCTAGGACATGGGAACAGCCAGGCTTAGTGACCACTTCAAAGTCGAACTCCTAGAATAGGAGCAACCATCTCATCAGTCCTCCTTTAACATCTGGTTTATTCATTAGGAAGGACAAGGCTTCATGATCCACATAAAACTTGAAATGCGTTGGCAGTAGATAGTGTCGAAACTTCTCCAGTGCAAACACCATTGCCAAGCACTCAAGCTCTGTCACTGTATAGTTCTGTTCCCTATCAGTGACCTTTTAGCTTGCATAATATATTGGTTGATCTAATTTAGAGGGGGCCTTTTGACATAGGACAGCACCTAGCCTTCAACTGATGCATCTGTGTGCACATGGAACTCATTCGTCCAATCAGGAGGCTGTAAAATAGGTGCTTGGATAAGGCACTATTTTAGGGTATTAAAGGCTTCTTCACAGTCATCAGTCCAAAGGAAATCCGCATCTTTCCTTAGAAGCTTGTGCAGAGGGGCTGCCTTGGTTGCAAAATGTGCAATAAATCTTCTGTAGTAGCCCACATGGCCAAGAAATCCTCTCAATTACTTGAGGTTTGTTGGTGCTGTCAAGGCGGCAATCTTCTCAATCTTCGCTAGATCTATTGCAATCCCTTGTGCTGAGACAATATGGCCTAAAAGAACTCCTAAGGAGATGCCAAGGATACATTTTTCGGGGTTGAGAGAAATCCCATACTCTCTGCATCTGTCAAAATATTGCTCTAGGTGTCCCCAGTGCTCTCGAATCAAACTATAGATACAAAAGTCATCAAGATACACCTCAATGAAATCATGCAGATGATTTTGGAAGGCAGCCATCATTACTCGTTGAAAGGTAGTAGGAGCATTACAAAGCCCAAATGGCATCACTCTATAGGCATAGGTCCCCGTTCTGTGGTGAAGGTTGTTTTGGATTGGTCCTCTTCTGCGATTTGGACTTGGTTATATCCGCCGAATCCATCCAAGAGCGAATACAGCTCATGACCTACTACTATGTCCAACAGTTGGTCTACAAAATGGATAGGAAAATGATCCTTCTTCGTCTTCGAATTGAGCTTTCGAAAGTCCACACATATTCAAAGTTTCCCATTCTTCTTGGGTACTACCATAATGGGCGAAACCCATTCACTGTTGGCCATGGGATAAATGAACTCTGCTTCAAGAAGTTTCAATAATTCAGCCTTCACCAAAGCAGAATAATTAGGATTCATTCGCCTTTGTCTTTGCCTTACAAGTTTGGCATCGGGCTCTAGGTCAATGTGATGTTGGCATACTGTGGGATCAATCCCCTTTAGGTCTTTGTATAACCAAGCAAACACATCTAAGTTCTCCTTTAGTAAGTCTCGTAGGACCACTTATCCTTCTTCTGGAAGATTGAGACCCACTTTTAGGTGACGTTCAATACCATCAATATCCAAGAATGTTACTTGTCTTTCACCTTCCACTTCACGGATGAATATCCCACGGATTGCTTCTGTGACTCTTTCAAGAGAGTAGTATTCTCATCTGATGTTCCACTAGAACCAGTGTCCTCCTTCTGAACAGATGACTCGTTTGTTTGTTGAGGTTGTTGAAAGGGTATCTGAACTTTGTTTGCTTCTGTGTGAGTGGTAATTTCTTCTAGACTTAGGGATTCATCTTCTGAAGATGCGTCCAGGAATGTCACATAGCACGGACCTTCTAGAGGTCGGGGCTCTGAGGGCTTTGGCTTCTGTTGACAAGGAGCATCATCATCATTTTTTCTCTGGACTGAACAGTTAGGGCGATAGGAGCCACTGGTGAACTTAATTTTTATGCTTTTAATCCATTGCTTACACAGATTCTGCATACTTTGTGGTCCATTGGTCAACCCAAAAATGGAACCATGGTCATTCCATCCAACACCCTGAGGTCTTTGGCCTCTGAGGTCTCTGTAGGGACATCAACAAGATCGTCTGCTATCAAAGGGAATTATTTATCTGTACTTTCATAACCTGCTTCATTTTCTTCCTTATCATTTTCATCCTCTTCCTCTGGAGGCTCTGTCTCTGCTTCTGTAGAGGCTCTGTAGGAGAAGAATAGATCTTTTGCCTCTGCATCTACTTCTGCTTCTGTCACAGCTTCTGACTCTGCTTTTGCCTTTGGCTCTAGCTCTGGCTCTGTGACTATCTCTATATCCGCTCTGCCTCTATTCTGTCTCTGCTCTGTAACTGTATTGTATCTGTACGGTATCCACTCTGTCTCTACTCTATAACTGTTCTGCCTCTGTACTGTCTCTATGACTGTCATGTAACAAGGAGAATAGTACCTCCATGCTTCTATTTCACTATAAGAGGTGATTTCAGAAGTTAATTCTAGTTGAGACAGGAGGTATTCTCCCATGGACAAGGATTTTACTTCCCTTGGCAGTTGGCTTACAATGCCCACTATTAGGGACTGTGCCTCTATTTTCTTAGGAAAGATCTGCTTAACAGCCTCTTCGTCTCCTGTTGTACCATCTGTTACCTCGTTGGAGGAGTTAGCTATTACTTCGATAGATGTGGATCCATTGCCTTTTTACAATCCATACAGCTTTAACACCACTTTGTTGAGTCCCCTACCTAGGGTTAGGGTTCCTTTGAACCAGTCCATCCTAGCTCTTGCTTCAAAAAGCCAAGGTCTGCCCAGCACAGCAGAGGGTATGAGGTCCCATAAGAATTTGGTTTGACCACTAGATATGTCAGCCAATAGTCTCTTCCTGCAAGGGTTGTTTTTACATATGGGAGGATTCCCAACGATTTAATTTTACTTTGGTCTGCTAATCTGATAAGCCACTGTGTCGGTTGAATTCCTTGCAACCCTAAGTCCTTCATTGTCACATCCCTCATTATGTTTACTGATGATCCTCCGTCAATCAATGCATCTGAAATGAAGCATCCTTCTATCCATACACTAATCTCGGGGGTTCAAGGATCTAGAAAGGAATTAGCCATATCTACTTCCTTTACAGGCTCCGAGGCCTTATTGATCTTGGTCGTTGTTGAAGGAGCGATCCTTAGTCCATGTCTTCTTGTCAAGATGCTTTTGAATTTTTTTCAACAGCTGGGAGATAGCATCAACAACTATCGGAATGTTAAATTTTGGTTTAAAAGTGTCTAGGTCTTTGACCAAGTCATAATCTTTGATAGGATCCACATGCTTCTCCAGCCGGCTAGGGAATGGGGCTACACCCATTTTCATGTTTCCTTTTTCTTCTAGTAATTGCAGCATCGGCACTTCTTCTATCTCTAGAAGTGCTTCTATGTCATCTATCTCGTGGGCCTCTGGTCCTGTCTTTGGGACTGTCTCTGTAACTCTCTATGGCACTACAGTGCTCTGTACTGCACTGTTCTGTTCTATGTTGCTTTGTCCCTCTATTGATAGGTTGAACTTCACAGTCTTGGCAAGAGAGTTATTTTCATTCTGAACAACTGGTTCTTTCTTCTTGGTCCGCGTAACAGCAATAACTTCTAACTCTACCAAATTGGAGGCAGGCTCTTGTACCTTCTATTGGCTATCAGTGCAATTGGCCTTTACAGGGGCTGGGCTTGGACAGTCCTTTGCAGTGTGGGCTTCTCCTTTGCATCGGCTGCATAAGGGCTTGTAATCCACAGATCATCTAGGGTTTGGACAATTTGGGGAGATATGACCCTTTTCTCCACACCTATAACATTCCACCTCTGATCTCTAACCATCGCCAGACTGTCATCCTCTGTAACTTTGAGAGGGAAACCTCCTTGGACCAAAATTAGGACCAAATTCCCTAGGCTTTGGCCCAATATCCTGTGTTGTCATTTTGGATTCTAGCAAGTTGAATCTTGCATTTTCATCCTTCTGTCTTCCTTCATGCATCTCTTTCAGAGAGCAAATATCCTCTGTATGGTTCTTCCGCAAACAGTAGGAACAGAAGGCTCCAGGAATGGTTGGTTTTCGGGTACATTTAGTGGCTAAATGTCCCGCTTGATGACACTTTTCGCACCATGTATTAGAGCACATCACATCTCTTCCAGCTCTCACAGGAGTGGATATATTGGCGGTATATTCACCTTCAGCGTCTGTAGCTGCTCTATAATCACATCCAGAAGCTCTTTCTTGATACTTGCAACTGAGTTGGATAAGTAGTCCTTCAGATTTTCACCTCCTAAAGTGCTTGTAGTGGGATTTTGGGAAGCTTCTATAATTATTGCATACACTGGTTGGGTTGATCCAGAAGGCCCTCTATTCTGGTTCTGATTCAGAGCTCTTGCTAAGACTTGGGGTTGTTGATTCCAGTTGATAGGGTTCCACTGTTGTTGAGTCACCATTGGAGGAACTGTTTGAGTCCACTATTGCTGTGGTTGAACCATCATTTGAGGCACTGTCGTCTGTGGTGACCATAGTGGATTAGGTGCATTATACTGCGGCACTATTTGCATCTGGGGATAGGGGTAGGAGACTATCCCTGGGACTGCATTTGGTGGGTATACCATTCTTGGCATGGGAGGAGGTAAGACTCCTCTTCCTGGAGTCATTGACAGCCTTGCTTCAACTTTGTCATACAATCTTGCACCTTCCACTGCAGCTTGTAGATTGACTGGTCTTCTCAATTCCACAAACTTGAGAACTTCTGGTTGTTGGCCCCTGAGAAACATTCCTTTCTGGATACCTTTGTCCAAATGATGGTTAATCCATCTCTTCATGATGGAGTCCATTCGCGAGATATAAGCTTCTACTCACATCATCATCATCAATCAAATAAATAATTTAGTTTGCATCCTAAATCACTATATCCTCTATATTCACTATATATATTGTATCATCTATATCCTTTGTATTCATTGTTTCCTCTATATTCATGTAGCTTGTGTCACTATATTCTTTTTATCCTCTATATTCCTTTTTTTCCTCTATATTCATGTAGCCCATATCACTATATTGTTTGTATCCTCTATATTCAATGTTACCTATTCACCCTCACTCAATACATTATCCATGTGCACTATCATTGTGTCATCTACATCCACAAGCTCTTAGCATATGCACTTATAGTCATAACATATTTAGTATGTACTTTCATTGTCCCTATCATATCCACATTAAGTAGAGCATGTGTATCATGTACTTCCTTGGATACTACATCATACTTTTCCAATGTATCTACAATGCCCTTTGTTAGGGCATCCAAATTTTTCCCTTTTGCTATTTTTGCTATTCTTTTTGCTCTTTTTTCTCTTTTTTCTTTGTTTAATCTTATATTTTCCCTTTCAATTCTTGTCTTTTCTCTTTTTTCTTTTTTTATACTTGCTCCATGAATGTTCAAGTTTAGTCCTAGCAAAAGGCATAGACTGCTCAAGTTTAGTCTTATCATTCCCTCTAGTTTCACTCTTAGATGTCCCTAGAGTGCTATTCGTGTCATCTCTATTTCACTTATCTTCAATTTTTAAAGGTTGATCTTGCTATGTGTTTGAAATACATGTCATGGGATTTGAAAATCCAAGAAGGGTGTTTGGGGTTGACCTAAGATTTGAAATGTAACACATGTCCATTCACCAAAGATAGTATTGATCATGTAAGCTTCCCAATTGAACTTGAAATGGAGCCAATGAAACAGGTGCTTGTAATCTACAACACTTGCAGAGTTGTGGAGGTTCTAATGCTTGGAGATTATTAGGTTCTCCTCATATCTTGCCACATACAACTTCACACTCACTTCAAGCTGTCTGTTGTCATGCTCATTTGAATGGCACTCCCATCCACATGAGAACACGCTTGCCCACCCATGCAAGTTGTCATATGGAGCAAAGTTATAAGTGCTCGAGCAAGAAGAAAACTTGATACTTGTAGGGTTCAAGAAGATCTTGAGCTACATGAAAGCTTGCCCATCCAATGTCTTGGTACTAGCATGCAATCTCACATTGTGGTCTTCTAACAATTAACATATGCACATGATCATCACCTTTGGCAATTTGGAAAGGGAATGGGGAATAGTGCCAATCCCATTTATCCAAGATGCATCCAATCCACCATTTTGCAATCACTTCCTGTTAGAAAGAAAAGTTTTGAAGTCTAGGCCAAAGGATGTGAGAACAGTAGGCCATAGCAACATAGAAAGCATAATGGAAAATATCATCTTTTAGCAAGTGAGCAAGCTTTGATGGACAATGGGAGAGAGAGAGAGATAGAACTTACACTCCTATGCACGCAAGTAGTGGTTCGAATCTCATTGATTGCCCTTGCTCTCACTCTCCTCACTTCGATCATCAAAAATGAGAGAAACGTTTAGTTTTTGGTTTTATTGTGGGATGTCGCTTAAGTGACAAAGAAGAATCCTTGCTTAAGCAACAAAATCTAGTATGCACATGTCGAAAAAGTCATCACTTCTCGTAGTCACTTAAGTGACGTCTATAGTGGCGGTTCCTAATCGATGGATGTCGTCGCTTAAACGACACGTAAATTTAAAAATTTTCTTGATGTCGCTTAAAAAACGATTACATTGCTTAAACGATGAAAGCAGTCATTGCTTAAGCGATGCACCATTATTTTACTCCCTCGCTTAGCGTCCCCGTAGCTAGTAGTGTTTTTGGGTATATTCAAAGGTTAAATGTCCCTCGGTGGCATTTGATATACCAAGTATTCAACCTAAAGGTGTCTCAAGCCACTCTTGTTGGATTGGAGACTAGTAGGGTTCAACTTTAGAGTCTACAATTGCTTTGTTTTACAAGATCCATTAATTCCTCCTTAATTTTTGTGATTCAATTGGATAGGTAGTTCTTCAAGCTTTCTCCTCTTGATACATTTGCAATGGAATTTTGGGATGTTTCAGTGATCACAATATATATATATGCTAAGTTGATGTAGAAGGGCATTTATTCTAGTTCTAATTTAGAGCTCATATTTGGATTGTTTGTTGATTCCAGTTGGCAAGGTTCCACTACTGTTGTTGATTTTCCATTTGGGGAACCATTTGAGGCCACTACTATTGTGGTTGGACCATCATAGGAGGTACTATCTATGACCACTATGATATTGGTGCATTATATTGAGGCATTGTAGACATATGTGGATAGGGTTAAGGGAGAGTTTGTGGGACTACACTAGATGGATATGTTATTCCTAGCATCAAGGAAGGTGGGACTCCTCTTCTTGAGATCATAGATAATCTAGGTTCTGTATCATTATACATTCTAGCACCTTCCACTACAGCTTGCAAATTAGTTGGTCTTATTAGCTCCAAAAACTTATGAACTTTTAGTTGCAACCCTCTAAGAAGTACTCTCTTCTTAATCCCTTCATCTAGATTATGGTTGGTCCATCTTTTCAATATGGATTTCATTCTTGAGAAATATTTTAACTTGCTCTCTAAGGGACTGGCTCAAATTCACAAATTGCTCTCACATGTGCTCTTCAAAGCCTTCATGCCTAAATTTGGTGAGAAAATCCAACTTTACTTCATCCCATATACCAAAAGTTCCTATTGCCTATCTCTTATACCACTAAAACACAATACCCTTGAAAGTGGTGGAAAATATTGCCAATCAATGCCTAGGGTATTCTGGCATTATTTTCAACACACATACTACCATAAACTCTGCTACATGAAGATAAGGGTCTTCATTATATTCTTCTTTAAAGGTAGGTAATTAGACTACATTTGCTAGTCTATCATCCAATATTTCCAAGATGTATCTGACTAGGAAGGGGACCTTGATTTGAATGTGCCATTGGGACTTCTGTAAAGAGTGTCATAATGGAACTACATTTACTAGTCTAGCATCCAACATTTCTAGGGCATATCAAACTAATAAGGGGACCTTGGTTTAGCTATGCCATTGGGACTTCTATAAAGAGTGCCACACTCGAGTAAGCTACTCACAAATATATGTGTGCATCACGTGGGTTCAAAATAAGGTATTTTTAAAATACCATTTTTGTACTTTTTTTACATACAGAATGGTGTAATATAAAGGGGTTATTTGCAAACTAAGTAGAAAAGGGTTATGTTTTATTTAGGAAAAAATCACAAATAATGATATTTATAAATAGGCCTTGAATGCACGTGATATAGAGGATATACATATAGTAACCTCCCCGAGGTGCCACAAGGGTGTCAAAAAGATTCCTCTCTTGCTTTGTCATTCTCTACTGTAGCCTTCACTTTCTGCCTTTGCACATACCTTTAGAGACGTTCCAATGATTGTCTCTTTATTAACTCATTCATTGGAGAGTTGGATCCATGCAGCATTTGGTCTCCATAGAGGGAATAGAAGGTCTTTTATTTTCTTTAGTCTCTAGAAAACTCTTTTTCTAGCATTTCTTTCACTTCTTTTTTCTCAAGGTCCTCTGAATTTAGCCTTTATGCAACTATAGAGGATAGCCATGGCACCATCATTCTAATAGTACCGAATTTGGATGGTTTCTATAGTGTATGTGGTGGAGAAGATATAATCCATCAAATTCCACTCTATTATTGCTAGCTAAATATAGAGAAGGTTGCAAGTGCCCCCAATGCCCCCCCCATGTATCTTATTGCTGAGCGTCTATGAATAGATTTTAGTTTTTCTCCTTCTTGTTGCAATGAACTTCCATTGACCAAGACTCCTATAACTTCTTTACTATTTCCCACTTGATGTTAGGAAACCCCTCAATATCCAAATCTTCCATCTTCTACCATTCTCTATGCTTCTAATTCCTCAAATTTCTCCCAAGAAATCTAACACCAAGATGCAAGTCTCTATTGCTTCTATAGATAGAGGAAATAGTTCATCACATAAGGCCCACATCAACATAGCATTATGCTTCCACCACTGGGGAATGAATATTTTGAAGAAACTGGCTTTGGGTATAAATTCTTTCAATTAGTTTGGATTTCTTGGAATTTTATAAACTTTCATTGCTTCTCTTTCTCTTCAACTCTATTGTTCCTTCTATTTTCACCCTCTTTTGGGTGCTTGTTGATGGCAATTTTCCCCGATTGCGCAACAAAACATGGGGCTCTCTAGAGAACACCAAGAATATGGAAAAATAACTACAAGAAAATATATATTTTAGCATCAACAAATATATTTTTTATCTCTTAGTAGAAACAAACAAAGAAAGCAATGAGAACAAGAAGAACTTCTTCACACAACATCATAGACAATCTCCCACGGATTTATTTTCGATAGAACATCACATAGTCTACATATCAATGAAAAATGAGAAGAAAAAATTGTATACAATATCATTTGAATGGAATCAATCACATAAACTTTATAATATAGCTTTCATGAATATAGCGATGTCTTTTTCTCTCACAATCTCTCTTATATATAGCATATCAACCTCCAAAATGTCTATCTTTCACTTAATATCTCTTTCTCTCATACTCTCAATCACTCATAAATGAGAATACAATTAAATTTTTTTCTAAAATCCTCTCTTGGTCGTGGGTACACCCTCCAAGTGGTATGGCAAATCCAAAGAGTCACTAGAGCCACTATAGTGTCCCTTCAAAGCTCATCACTAACACTATCACTCTAAGTCTTAACTTTAATCTTCGATTGCTACTTATTTTTTCAATCAAGCTACTTTGAACTTCTCTTATTCTCTTTTCAATGCAAAAAAATATCTCCAAGCTAAATAATCATCCAATGGAACATGTATAAAAACATACAAAAGCTCAAAACAACACCATAGAAGGTCAATAAAACACAATAAAACCACTCAGCTTTAACCAAACCATTCCAACCTATAAGAAACTATTGAAAATACATCCAATCATAGTCAAAATCAAAATTTCACAATCTCGGCCTCTCAAAAGAACCAAAAATAGAACCAAATAGACACTAATCGGGCATTTAGAATTAGACCATCAAAAGTGATCCTCATGTGGTGTAAATCCACAATGGGTCGCCACCAAGTGACAAGTACCTCCACTAAGCAAAGAGTCTTCATATCACTCTCTAATGATTGTGGTGTGAGTTAAACCCTGATCTAGCCCTCATTTTCCATGAAACTGGTAGGGATCACCATCATGCAAGGGAGGCCCCTCCCTCTTATGAAAAGAGTCGGTACCACTTGCTATTGACCCTCCTATGGGGTGAAGCCTGCATGGGTTACCACCAAGTGAGAGAAGCACCTCGCTCTCATGAAGAGATCCCTTATTGGTCAATAGCAACCCTTGTGTACAATGAAGCCCATACAAGTCACCACCAAGCAAGGGAGGCCCCTCCCTCTTATACGGAGAGAGCTCGTATTACTTGGTAGTGACCCTCCTGTGTTGTGAAGCCCACATAGGTCACCACCAAGCAAGGAAGGATCCCCCACTTATATAGAAAGAGACCATATCTCTCAATAATAACCCTCCTATGTTGTGAAGCCCATACAAGTCATTACCAAGTGAGTGAGGGCCACCCCACTTATGGAGAAAGCCCATATCTCTTAGATGCAACCATCATGTTCCATGAAGCACACATGAGTCACCACTAAGTAAGGAAGGCACCTCCCTCTTGTGGATAGAGCTAGTAGTACTTGGTAGAAACCCTTGTGTGTTGTGAAGTCCACATGGATTGCCACCAAGCAAGGGAGGATCCTTCCTCTTGTGGAGAGATCCCTATCACATGGTAGCAAAACCCTTTGTTAACAATCCCAATGTGGGGTTAATCATAGTGTATGCAAGATGCTTTCATGGAGGATTGTAATAGACAAGGAACTCCATAGCTACAAAGAGAAGGCACACAATATACACACTCAAATGTTCTCTTCTTATCTTTCATTGTATAAACTGGTTACATATATAAAGGGGAAGATGCTCCATGAATGATTCCTCACACTTTCCATGTGTGTCCTCACGTGACACCATGTTTATGTGTGCCCTATGTGGTACACTTCACTCCATATCTCTCAACCATATTCATGTACCATATAATCTTAAGCACCTATGAGTTCTTTCACATATACAAACCCACAAATACAGAAGCTTACAATGTCAGCATCCCCTCTTAAGCGAGGTGTTCACATCTTTACTCACCCAATATAGAATTATAACCCACAATCACTATGCACTAACACTCTCTCTCAATGCATATTCATGTGCATGTACAATGTTCATTTGAGCACCAATTGCTCGGGAAAATCCACCCCATCCTTTTTTAACTACCACAATGTTTGGGAAAGGCATGACAAATCCAGTTATGCAACAACTATGTGCACACTCTACACAGCACATATGCACAAATTCCGTTTTTGAGATCTTAGTCTCAGCTAGAGGACCCAATCACAAGCCAATTCTTATGAAGTCTCATCACATACATACTTTGTGGAGACTTATATACATATAAATACACTCATTTTGAGCCTTTAAGTGGGCTCTAATGAAAACAAACAAGAGGACAGAGAGGTGAAAAACTAAAGAGCATACACATACACAAAAGCAATGGAGACTTGAGCATACAAAGAGATAGGGCTAAAATCTTCTTCTCCTTCTTTCTTCTTCTTCCACACAAAAGAACTAAGTCTACAACATGATAAAAGACTAATATGAAAGTATCACAATATATGTACATGTAGCACTGAGTGTGAACCTACTAGGAAAGAAGAGGTGGCACAATAAATATACCATAACCAAGGATGGACTACGTGGGTGTAGTCCATCTGTAGAATCACTAGCGTATCCTCATGTCGATCACCTAATATACCATTGAATAATATCCTACCACATCACCAAGGCATGTAATGGATACTAGCTCATGTAGAGCTCGATATCTCAATACTCCCCCTCAAGCTTAGCATGAGCTCCTAAACTCCAAGCATAGTCCTAAAGCATTGAAGCTTTTTAGCTCCCAAGTCCTTGATAAAAATATTAACAGCTTGATCCTCTATGCTAACTTAAGCCAAGTAAATATCACCTACTAGAACCCACTTCCAAATAAAATGGTAATGGATCTCTATATGTTTGGTTCATGCATGATACAATAGGTTTCTAGCCAATTGAATCCTACTAAGGGCATCACAATAGATGATAACCTTGTTATCCATTTGCATCCCCAAAAATTACCAACTAGCTTTTGTAACCAAGCTACCTCACATGTTGCAATTACAACATCTCTATACTCTACCTCTATACTAGATAGGCAACTTTAACTATTTCTTACTGCTCCAACTAATAGCATCACTATCAAAGGAAAACATAAAACCACTAGTAGATATCTTTTCTAAAATACTACCAACCCAATTTGCATTTGTGTAACCATGCAAGTCGAATGGTACACCTACACTATAGAATAAAGCAGAGTCCAATGTAGACTTGACATAGTGTAATGTGCACTACATTGCATCCAAATATGGTTTCCGTGGAAGTTGTATAAACTAACTCTCCAAACTAATCGTGTAATTTAGGTCTGGCTTAGTGATCATCAAATAGATAAGGCTTCCCATAATCTTCCAATACATAGTGACATCCTCAATCAAGTCACCTTCATGTGCACTAAGCTTAGCATTAACATCCAATGATATAGAGATAGGCTTATAATTAACCATACCATGCTTCTTCAACATATCCAAGGCATATTGTCTCTTTGACAACCATATACCTTCTAGAGTCATGATTATCTCTATGCCGAGGAAATAGTGTAGTTCTCCCAAATCCTTCATCTCAAATTCAGTCTTGAGAAGATCCTTCACATTGTCAATCTCTATCTCAATATCGTCCATAACGATCCAATCATCCACATATATAGTAATGACCACAATATTTGCATCACTCTCACATATATAGAGTGAATGACCAACTTGTGCTTTGTGAAATCCAATGCTAACAAGGTATTCTGCAATCCTATCATCCCATGCCCTAGGTGCTTCCTTCAGCCCATACAAGGCCTTATGATCTTCTTGTGCCTTAGTACACCAAGTGTTGTAATAGATGGAATCTCAAACTCCTCATCCAAGCTCTACTTAGAGCCATCTGAATCAACATCAATATGAGAGAAACTTGATGATACATTTGTCACAATAGGTGAGTCCCTAACTTTCTCTTTACCTTTTCTTGACATCTGTGATGTACTTGGTGGAGTAACCTATGACCTCAATCTGCCACTTCAAGGTCTACTATCAATAGAACCATGACTAGGAGACTCTTGTGGTCCACTCAATACCTCTGACCATTGACCTGCTTTCTACACAGGCATACTCTCATGCTTATCAACCCCAATTGCATTTTGCACATTACTATACTAGCTACTTATTTCATCAAAAATAACATCCCTGCTAACTCTTAGCTCATGTGTAATAGGGTTATAATATCTATATCCCTTTTACTTAAGAGAAAATTCAATAAATATACTTTTTCTACATTAGGATGAAATTTACTGCATAACTCATCAAAATATGCACATAAGAAATGCATCCAAATACTTTTAGATGGGATGGATTTGCCTTTTTTCTTGTAAACTTATCTTCGAGTGTCATACCATGTATAGTAGCAGTGGATATCATATTCATAATGTATACAATAGTAGCAACTCCTTCAGCCCAATAGTAATGAGGTTAGCATCTTTCTAACATCAATGCATGAGCCACCTTTGCAATATGCCTATTGTTGTACTCAAGCAACTCCATTTTGCTATGGAGTATATCTATATGTATACTACCTCTATATATCATTTTTTTGCAAAAAAATAGAAAAAACACTAGAGAGATATTCTCCCCCCATTCGATCTTATGCATTTAATATGCAATATTGTCTTCTTCTCAACCAAAGCCTTAAAGATTTTAAAGTGAGTTAACACCTCATTTTTCTCATGCATGAAGCAAGCCCATAATTTACACTTGGGAAAGTTACTATATGTATATACTTTACATCACATGCATTCAAGGCCTATTTATAAATATCATTATCTTTGAATTTTTCTTAAATAAAGCATAACCCTTTTCTATTTAATTTGTAGATAGCCTCTTTATATTATACCCTTTTGTATGTAAAAAATGTATTAAAATGGTACTTTAAAAATACCTAAATTTGAACTCACATGATGCACACATATATTCATGAGTAATTTACCCAAGACTTTATGAGTATGATCATCAATGAAAGAAACATAATACCTACATAGCCACTCAAGGTTACACCCTTTGTAGAATCCCATGTCAGCAGAGCCACTCAAAGTTGCAGTCTTTGTAGGACCCCATACATTAGAATGTATCAAATCAAGTGGCTTATTTCATACATGTTTTTCATGTGAAAATGTGTGTCTTGCTTTCTTTCCAAGTTGGCATGCTTTAGATACTTTGTGCATCCCATTTAGTCTAACTTAGGCAAGCCATCCACAATATGTTTTGATTGCATGTCTTTTAGTCATCACTACACATTCACATGACCAATTCTCTTATGCCAAATTTCAATATTATCCACAATACCTAAACCTTGTGCAAAGATGACAACATCCATTTCAAGTAGACTTACATCAAGAGTAAACAATTTTCCAGTATGTTTCCCTTTTGCAATGAGCCTGCAATCATGTTTTAGATTTTCTACATAACAACCATCAAATGTGAATCGAACCTATAATCCCTATTCCAATTGAAACCTAAAAATTTGTAATATTTGTTACATATAGCATATCATACAAGTACTTATTTTTTCCATCCTATATACTCAAAGGAACATTTCCAACATGAGTAATGGGGTAAGCTATATCATCCCCTATCTCCACATAGCCCAGAGACTCTGGACTGTGCATCTCTCTAAACCACTCTCCATGAGAAGTCATGTAGTTAGAGGCACTTGAATCTACATACCATTTATCATTCTTTGATGAACTATCAGTAATCATAGTATTCACAAAGTTTTGTATAACAAACAACTATTCACTTCTGTCATCATTGTTTTTGCTACTAGATGCATAGTTACCTTGTTGCTTTTTTTCATTTCTAATTTCAGTCTTCTTTTTTAAGCAATCTTTAGAAATAGTTTTTTTCACCACAATGCCATTATTATCTATTATCACAAGAATTCTATAGCCTATTAGAATCTTCAACTTTTCCTCTTTGACTCCCCCTTCCTCAAGATTGTCCTCCTCTATTTTGTTGTGCATCATAACCTTGACCATGGCCACCACCTTGGCCTTTGACATGACCTCTACCTCTGCTAGTAGAGTAAAATACTTGTTTAGACTTTTTCTTTCTTTGAGAAGAAGAGGAATCCAAGCCAAGGTTCTTCTCTTCAAGTATCAGCATAGAAATCAAGTCTGCAAAAGTATGGATATCATCCCTTGTATTCATAGATGACTTTAAGCTCTTGTATTCATCTCCAAGTCCATCTAAGTATGCACGCATAACATCATCATCATCATTAACTACCACATTAATAGATCCAAGATCTTCCATAATACTCTTGATCTTCAAGGCATAATCATTAATGGATAGGCTCTCTCTTTTCACTTGATTGAGCTTTGACTTGAGCTGCAGCTTTCTGGACTTTGTATTTACTTTGAACAACCTTGCCAAATTCTTTCATGCAATAGTAGGGCTTTCAAATTCTTGCAAATAGCCCATCATTTTTCTCTTGAACACATACAAGAGAAGCTTCCTCATGGCTCTTCATCTCACCCTCATTCTTATTGAGGGCCTACTCCCTCTCCTTCATTTGAGCTTGGAACTCTTTCTCCTTCCAGAGGATGGCTGCATGCTTATTCTCCAAGGCAAGCTCAATCTCAACAAATCTTGCTCCATGAGCTACCATCCTTCTAAGTAGCAAGAGATGGTAGAACTGTGGTCCTCAAGGTCAATGAAGACTTTGAGGAGGATATTTTTTTCATGGGAGACAATCTATAGGGAGGGAGGGGTAGGACATGGTCATCGCAACCATCTACATCCCTAATGTCTAGTTGTGGCTTCGTCTGGCTACTACTGTCTCTGTTTATGCTACTAAATGAGTAGCTCCTTTTCCCTTACTTTCTCTAAAGCTTTTCAATCACTCTACTTGCCCTTTTGTGATGCTATTTTAATACTTTTCTTGGCACTCTTACCAATGCTTTCAGCAATACATTTAGCCACCTCTACATCACTCTCAATAGTTTCATAAGGTTCTACTTTCTTGTCCTTTGAACCTTATATAACTTTACTTGTTGCATTTGTAATTTTATCATTTCCTTTTGCTTGGTCTTATCATTGATGTGTTGGACACTATCCTCGATAATTTTATCATTTTCATAAATTATGGAACACTCACAATTAGACATGCATGCTTTCTTAAGGTCTCAACTCTAGCATGCATGCTCTTTCAACATAAATGCTTAAGGGTCCTTATCACACACCTTTGCTTTTACCAACCATGCTCACTTTCTATGAGCATATTCATAAGAAATGTCACATCTGACATGCCATAACACAAGCTAAAAACTAGCCATCACTCATTTTTTGATGGAAATAAGCCTTTACACCTTCACATGCTCTTGCAAGATCCATGGGACTCAATCCCACCATACACATCATTCTTTATCTAGTTGAAAAACCAAAATTTGAGGCAACAACTACAAAAGTATCTTCTTGAATTCCATACACCTTCATCTTCTTTGACTCCATAGTAGCTTCTTTGATGACAATGGCTCCATGTACTTGTTCCAAAATCCATTTGACATCTTGATTGGAATGAGTACAAACACCTCACTTGATGATAGAATCTTCATAGGTCTCACAAGATTTTAGCTCCCTCAAATGCAATCATGATCATAATGAATGTGCAAGATTTTATTTTATAAAAATAGCAAGGATAAATAAGATATACTAAGCATGAATCTAATAAGAGAATATAAAAACACCATGATGAAGAGCCCTAACCATGGCTCTAATACTATATTAACAATCCCAATGTGGGGTTGATCATGGTGTATACAAGATGATTTTGACACATTATCATGGAGGATTGTAATAGACGAGGAACTCCATAGCTACAAAGAAGGCACACTATATGCATACTCAAATGTTATATTCTTATCTTTCATTGCATAAACTAGTTGTATATATAAAGGAGGAGATACTCCATTAATAATTCCTCACACTTTTCATGTGTGTCCCCATGTGATACCATAAAATCCACACTTTTCATGTGTGCCTTGTGTGGCACACTTTACTCAACATCTCTCAACCTTATACTCATGCACCATATGATCTTAAGAACATAAGAGTGCTTTCACATATACACACCCATAAATAATAAACCTTATAATCTCAATGCCCTCATGTATAGTGAAGCCCACATGGGTCACCACCAAGTGAGGGAGGCACTTCCCTCTTGTAGAGAGAGCCCGTATCACTTGGTAGTGACCCTTGTGTGTGCAGCGAAGCCTGCATGGATAGCCACCGAGTGAGGGAGGCACCTCTCTCTTATAGAGAGAGCTTGTCTCATGACTAGCATGTGTGATAAAACCTCCCTCTTGCAAAGAGAGTGCATATCACTTGGTAGTGATCATTTTGCTTATGAAGCCCACATGGGTTCAAAAATATATTCACCATCATGACTTTGTGACCAACAAAGTCACGAAGAGAAAGCTGGCCAGAGCATTGAATAAATTACCTAGTAATGCACATAAGATATTGAGAACTACCCAATACACTGTTATATTTTGCAATCCCTCTTTGTATTCCTTTGCTATTTGCATCTCTTAGGAGATGAGAATGACTTGGAAGGGACTTCACAAGGATCACATGATGAGGACAAAAGACAACCTACCATTATGATTAGAGGTTGAAGAGGTGGATGAGATCATACCCTTTAACATAGAGGAGGAAACCTACACACAAGATTTGGGTAATCAAGGTGCACACAACCCTCAAGCTATTCCATATACACTTCCTCAATCAAATCTCCATTCAAAAATGCATTTTTGACATCCATATGGCAAAGCTTCCATCCCTTAGACATTGCAAAGCAATGACAATGTCTCATAGTTTCCATTTTTGCAACTGGGCAGAAACTAATCAAGACCATATTGCTCCACAAAACCTTTAGCAACCAGCCTTTCTTTTTATCTCTCTAGAGATCCATCTACTTTGCATTTCACTTTGCAAACCCATTTACAACAAGCAAAACACTAATAGGTTAGTGTTTTGTCTTCAGACAATTTGACCAAATCCCAAGTAAACCAATTTACAACCGATTAGTGTTTTGCCTTTAGACAATCTGACCAAATCCCAAGTGTCATTTTCAACCAATGCTGTGTATTTCTCATCCATGGTTGCATACCAATACTCATCACCAACCGCTTCGCTAAACTTTGTAGACTCTTTATGACCCATCACTTTAGCAATGTAAGCAAAGTGTCTAGTTGAATACCCACTATATGTCAACCTATCAATAGGCTTTATGACTCTCTCTAACCTTCCTAGCTATGGTGATCTATGAGATTCCCTCTCATGAGATGGTACACACATGCTTTGTCTAACTCCAGCCCTAGTAACAAATGGTATACCAAGTTCACTATCAATATTGTCACTACTAGGTGACTCATAATCAAAAGTCAATGGTCCAATACACCTTCCAATGTCTTCTCTTTGACTTTATCTAATCTCCCCCTCATTGAAAAATATTTTTTAGTGGACATAGAACCATGATTGTGCAAACGTCTTGTCAGTAGAAGACACGTCACTTGTAGGTCCATTCACTATAGTACTAGTAGAAGGATAAATTTCAGCATGAGCATGGTTGGATGGTCCATTAGAAATAACCACATTCGGACCACCATACCATGAAGCCAACTCATCAAGCACTATATCTCTACTAATAACCAATGTCTTTCCTGTGCATAACCAATAAAGACACACTTAGTAGCCTTCAAAATCTTCTTCCTCTTCTCATTTGACATATGTATATAATAAATACATCCAAAGAATTTAAGATGGTTGATATTTGGTTCATGCCCATACAGTTTCTCATACAATGTAGGATCATGAATACCAACCATAAGAGTTCTCTTCAAGACACATACTATAGTTGCAACTGCTTCAGCCTGATAACAATTTGGTAAATTCTTCTCATTTAGCATGGATCTTGCAACTTCCATAAGCACCCTATTTTTTCTCTTTGCCACACCAATCTATTTTGGTATGTAACTACATGTAAGCTTCCTTTTAATGCCCTACTTAGTCAAGTACCTATCAAATTCATGAGAGACATACTCATTGCCTCCATCAGATCTCAAGCATGAGATATAATATCCAAACTCTTTTTTAGCATGTGCTTTAAAATCTTTAAAAATATCTAGCACTTCATCCTTGTGCTTCAAGATATATAGCCAAGATGTATATCTACTAAAATCATCAATAAATGAGACATAATATCTTACACCACTGAAGGATACATTATGCACAAACTCAAGAAGTTTGAATGTATCAACTACAATGGTCTAGTACTATTTCTAACATGTCTGATAAACAAAAGTCTTGCTTGCTTCCCAAATTGACAAGCATAGCATACATGTCCTAACTCCATATACTTAAATTTTGGCAAATCAAGTACAGTCTCCTTCTATTGTATGGTTTTCAACCATTGTATATTTACATGTCCAATGTGCTTATACTAGATTTCCACATCTCTAACTACTCCAATGTTATGAGGAAACATGGTTGCCTTTAACTTAGGAATAGTAGCATCCAAGGTAAAAATCTTGCCATCCTTTTGCTTTTAGTAATAATCAGCTTGTAGCCATTTCCATACTCTTCAATAATATAGCCATCTCTATTATATCTAACTTGCAAATTTTCTTTATCGTTTGTCCAACAAACATTAAATTGTTAGTGATAGATAGTACATGCAACATATTGACTAGATTCTTTTTCTTTCCATTATGCACTAGTGGTATAATACTTGTATGCTTGATGTCATGTTGTGTATCATCACTAGTACATACATAGCCATGAGAGCCTATAGTCATGTCATCAAGCCATTGTCCATGCAAGGCCATATGATTTGAGGCATCAGATTCGATATACCACTTTTCAACTGCCTTGCCTTACTTAGGTGTATCCTTTGATACATGTGTCATAGCAAATAGCCTATCTCATTGATTATCAGTAGCATTACTAGAGGATACATAATTACCATGTTGTCTACCTTTTGCCTTCATGTTATCATGCTTTTTATTAGTCTTTTGCTATATGTTCATACCTACATGTGATATCCCGACTTTGATTTAAAAACTTCTCAATTTCTTGCAAAATGGACTAGAAAGGGGTTATGTTCTATTCATGAAAGATTCACAAATAAGGATATTTATAAATAGGCCTTGAACGCACGTGATATAGAGTATGTACATATAGTAACTTCCTCAAGCCGAGGTTACTGCAATTGCCACTATCAATGGAACATTGGGTGTGGTGAATGCAAGTGCAAGCAAAGACAAATTTTCCAATGTCATCATGCCAAACCAAGTTATTCACGTTTCAAAAGTAGGCTATTATTTTCATATCGTTACATAAAATAATAGGTTTTTAACCAAAATTTTACATAAAATGTTAGCTTTTGCATTAAATGGTACAAGATCTACTTATTAGATTGCATGGATATAACATCCATATAAGAATTAAGTACAAAAAAATATTAGCTTCCATATTTTTCACTTACACAAATTGATAATTTCATCTAGAGAGTGTATTAATACACGCATAAATGGTGAACTGCTACCTATGATTTGTAGTTAGATTAATCAAGATTATAATTCGTAAGATCATGATGGAAATAATTGCAAGAGGATATTGCATGAAATGAGTACAAGACTATATGTGCACTCGAGATTAATAAAATAACTCAATATATTGTCAACGCAACAAGGTTAACATTAATTATAGCGCTTGTTATGAAAAGTGAATGTCTATCTAAGGGTCTTGTAAATCAACTCATTAAATTATTGTCACAATATCTTTTCTAAAGGAAATTTGCTTATATTGGGTAAGTTAGCCCCACACAGGAAATTCATGTCTTGCTTAACATGTTGTAAGAGATGTACTCAACACTTCTTTGTGGGGTGGAGAATCCTCATTAGAATGTAAGGTTACCTTAGGATAGGATCTACCTTGGCTATGGAAGCTGTGAACTACACGATGGTGTGATTGCCATTGTTTCAAAGGATTATTTGTGTTTGCTAGAATCTAGATCTCTGATTAAAAACATTGACAAACAAGATAAAAGGAAAGATCATGCTAGACTACCCCCAAGCAAGCTACCCTACTCCAAGGGTGTCATGGTTATCACTTTGGAGAGGCTTAGACTGGCTCCGTAGAGAAAGGTCTGTGCGTAGGGATAGCCTCGGGCAGTAGGAAATGTGGGTGCCAAGGGGGGCTCTGGCCGTAAATTCCACATTAATCCTAGAATCTTATGAGCCCCTTTGTAACCTAGGATGGGATCCTAGAACCCTAAATACTAGTTACAAGGGTGGAATCTTGGTGGGTAAAATACCCTTTGTAACCTAGGATGGGATCCTAGAACCCTAAATACTAGTTACAAGGGGGAATCTTGGTGGGTAAAATACCCTCATGGAATTCTATATATCTTCTACAAGGTTGAAAAGAAAAAAATTGTAATAAACTTTTAATATAATAAAGGAATTTGTTTTTATTCAAGGGTTATTTGAATTGTATGCGTGTCCATGAGACAAATTACGTGAATGAACATGTGATTTAATGAACTAGTTAAAGAAGGTGGTTCTATATGTTCCAATAAATGTGTTGTAGGTAATTAAAAAACTAAAGATGATTCCGTCCTCAAAGGAAAGTGGGTAGGTGTAACCCCCGACGAGTTTTTGAATTATGGCAAAGTAACGAATCTTGGAAACAATTCTTGATCTACCAAGTAATGTTTATGTCAGCTATATATTCATCCAATCTCGCCTGGAGGAATCGAATGATTCGATTACTAAATCAGTTATACAACCCCTCGCCTCTATATTGTGAAAGACGGTGGATGATTAGCGGAGGATACTACTATATCAATTTAAGTCTTCTAGCTTATATTCAAAATAATCTAAAAAGGGTAAAATGAATTGAAGATCTTAAAGCTGTCGAGATCTATCTATTTTATGAAGCCAGTGTAAACTCAACCATGTATACTAGAGGCAAGAAAATCAAACTAAACCAGTATATCTATGAGAAAGTTACAAAGATCCTTCCAACCGACGGAGTAAAAGTCATAGGTTGCTCTAGTCGCTGCCGCAACTACAAAAAAGATGGATTTCTTGAACTCCCTCAAAAATATAGATTCCTAGATATCTACTCTCAAAATCCAAGTTACTTCATAAAGGATGTATTAGAGTGACATGCTTAGATTGCAGTAGGGAATCCTCTTTTGAAAAAAATAAGATGAACCTATGAGCTATATGAATAATGTATTTCTTCCCATTTGATTACCTTATACATCTGTTATAATAAAGATTGATACTTTATCAATCAAAGAAATAATTGAAACTTATTTTCCCTTGAAACCTCTGAAATTATAGTTTAACTTTAGCAATGGGAAAAGAGTTTTATTTGAAATTGTTTCAATAAATTAAGTAAGAAATAATTTGAGTATTAAAATCCAATATTAACGCTGTCAAGTGTTTTCTTTGAAACTGAAAACCCCTAGTCAAATTGTAGTTAGTTTTGGCTTTTGTTAGCTTAGTTGTTTGCATGACTGTTTGTTTTATTGTTTCATAATTGGATTTCTTATGTTTGTTTAGTTTAGGATTTGTTTCTATCATTTTGTTTGATTTGTTGAGTGTGAAACTTGATAGCCTTGGTTGAGCTTGGTATTTTTTTGGACAGCATGAAACTTGTGTTTGCTAATAGCTATAGAACATTGTGGAGCAAGATATGTTTTCTTGTCGAGACTCTTACACATCACAGGGATTATGGTTCATGAGCACTTCACGTTACACTTGTTGATGCACTGCACTCGGGGGTCGTCTCCTGATTTTATCAAATACTTCCATGCCATGGGTTGGGATTGAGCACATTTTGCAACCATCATTGAGCACTGGCATGGCATAAGGTCCGCTGTAACTATATGTAGTAAATTTTAGATACGTGTGCACATGAGAGAGCACCTGTTATTGAGCATGCACATTTCTTACACACACGATATTTGGGATTTTCATCACAAAGTTAGGAACCTCTAGTTGAGTGTGTAAGGAGGTTGGGTGAGTTAGAGGGTTGTGAAGGATGCCACTAATTGTGAGATGGGTTGTTATTATCTGGTCAACATCTTGAGGACCATCATTTTCTAGAGTGATTGTGAGATTTTGGATAGGTGGAGCAGAGATTGATATTTTATTGATGAGAGTTGAGAGGTGAGGATAATGATTTAAATTAACAAGGAATTTTGTTTGCATTTTGCAACACGCACTAGCACATCTAGATAGGCTAGGCACAATTCTTCCAATGCATCCATATTTTTTGTGTGAGTATTGTTTGAATGGTAGCATGTCATGGATTCGATCAATTGCATATTATTCTAAATCATGTATGGTTGTGCACAAAGTTCTGTTTCATAGCATATTCCTGCTAGGGCACACTGCATAAAAAACAAGTTCATATCCAGAGAATGTTTATATTGAAGACTCAAGGATCAAAGGAAAAGATCGTATGTTTTACATCGTCAGCGAGTATTTTTTTAAGGAAAAGAGGACATGTGTGGTGAAAGTGTGTGCAATTACAATAACAATAGGCCAAGGAAGGGAATAAGTCGTCCAAGTTAAAAGATAGAGAAAAATGATTCAATTTACGAAAATCAATATTTTTGCTCAATTTTGATAGATTTTCGTAATTTTGCCCATGTTGGCTTGTCGACCAGATGTGCTCCGATAGTTTTGAGTACCCAAATAACTATATTCGGAGTTTAAATGACGAAGTTATGATCCAAACAAGTTGCAAACATGCATAAGGCAAAAAAAACGAAAATAGTGAAAAGTAGTAGAAAAGTAAAAGCCAAAAGCTGAAAGCAAAAAGCCTAATGTGTGTGAGTGTGGATAGAAAACTATATAAGAGATGAGAATGGAGAGTTAAGGGCCTTCCCTCTTGCTTACAATTGTATTTTGTGAGAGAGGAGAGTGGAGGGTCGCATGCTAGAGTGAGCTCTTGTCATGCCAATTTGAAAGTTGGAGCTTTTGGGTATCAAAGTGCCGAGCGTCAGCTCAAGGTTGTTAAGGTACAAAAATATATTTCACTTGGTTTGTTTTTGAATTGTTGGTATTTTCGTTGTATTGTGGTTGTGTGATGCTCTACCCACATTCGGATTTTTAGTTGTTTTGAGCTTCAAGAGGCATTGTGTTTTGTCTTGTTTTTATATGTGGCTTGTGGTGTATTATCGAATATTTGAATTGTGTATTTTCGTTGTATTGTGGTTGTGTGATGCTCTATCCACATTTGGGTTTTTAGTTGTTTTGAGCTTTAAGAGGCATTGTGTTTTGTCTTGTTTTTATATGTGGCTTGTGGTGTATTATCGAATATTTGAATTTTTCAAGTTGTGTTGTGCATTCAACAAAGTCAATTACCCCAACCGTCTCATTATCAGGCTGTGAGTGAGGCTTTCTCTCGATCACCGCTCGCATAACAACGTTATATAAATTTTGTAAAGTTTAACTTGGGAATTGTTGAAAATTTTCTAAATTTTGCACCCACAATAGTTTGCAATGAAGCCCAAGAGAATATGAATTTTTTGAAGCAAGTCAAACCTTTGGGATTTGAAGGAAAAGACAAGAATATGGAAGTCCATGTAGAAATTTGGATCGAATCCATGGAAGATTATTTTATTAGCTATTGGAACTATCCCAGCCAACCAAGCCATGATAGCTAAGCTAAAATTAATTGGCAAAGCTCGACTCTGGCAGAAGTAGTGGTGTTGAGATCAAGGTGTCCCTAAAAATGCCATTACTTGGGATTTTCTTAAAGAAGCTGTAAGAGGAAGATATTTACCTCTAGCTTATCACATCCAGAAGATGAATAAGCTCTTTAATTTGAAGCAAATGGGATTTCCCTGGAAGTATATTACTCCAAGTTTGTTTCACTTCTTAAATATGCACCCTCCATGGATACTTCTCAACAAGTGTCCAAGTTCTGCAATGGGCTAAATTCTCCTCTGAATACTTGTTTGGAATCAATGCTGTCAAGAATCGCATGGTGGGGAGACTTGCTTGAGCTGCTGCACCAAACACACACTGTATGCACAAGAGGAAGCTCACTCGAGAACACAAGAAGAGAGATGGAGGCCAAAACGTTTTCTTACTAATTTCTTCTTTTTCTTCCACACACTATACAATGCACACAAAGTATAGATAAGATACAACATAAAGAAAAATGGTCTATTAAGTCAAACAATGCATAACAGACTACACTAATCAATTGGCACTATATCTTTGCCAGTTGTAGGTAGGTGTAGCAAACTAAATATAATAAGTGATAAGTCAGTGGCCATGTGAGTATCGTAATGACCACCAATGTGCTAAATGTAGATGTGCAAATCCATCTAGCCAAGCGGTCCATCATCAATGTCCACACGTGTTGTTGAGCTTGCCATCTCAACACTCCCCCTCAAGCTCAACTCTATCTCTGCAACTCCAAGTAAGCTTTGGAACTTTTGAAGTTTCTCTACACCCAATGCCTTTGTGAAAATGTTAGCTATCTAATCTTGTGTGCTGACATATATCAAGTCAATCTCTCCTACAAGTACCTTCTTTCTCACAAAGTGGTAGTGCACCTCAATGTGTTTTGTCCTAGCATGGAATACTGGATTCCTAGCTGACTGTATGTTTCTTGTGTTGTCACAATGAATGAAAACTGGACCATCTCCCTGCACATCTAAATCACCTAATAACTTTTGCAGCCGTAGCACCTCACATGCTGCCATAGCAATACCTCTATACTCAGCCTCTGTACTCGATAAAGCAACTGTAGGTTGTTTTTTGCTTGTCCATGTAACTGCTACACTACCAAGGAAAAACATGAATCTAGTAGTAGATCTTCTGTCTGACATGCTACCAGCCCAATCTGCATCTGTGTATCCAAAGACTTGTGCATCCTTACTTGCCTCATAAAAAATTTCGTAGTGTAAAGTAGACTTCACATATCTCAATATACATCTAATTGCATCCAAATGAGGCTTTCTAGGTATCTGCATAAACTAACTGATAAGACCAACAACATAACTCAATTTTGGCCTTGTGATAGTCATGTAAATCAAAATCCCTACTATCCTCCTGAACATAGTAGAGTCTTCTATCTCATCCCCAATGTCGGCACTCAACTTCACATTTTGCTCCAATGGTACTGAAAGAGGCTTACATACAGTCATACCATACTTGGATAACATATCCAAGCCACACTGCCTTTGGGATAGCTATATACCATCATCACATCTGATCACCTCAATACCAAGAAAGTATCTCAGCTCACCCAAGTCCTTCATCTCAAACTTCTTCTTCAAGAATTCCTTAACTTCAACAATCCCATTGTCACTATCACTTGTAATAATCGAGTCATCCACATAAATTACTATGATGACCAAACCTGCATCTCCCTTTCTCACATAAAGCGAGTGATCAACATCAGAAATACAAAATCCAATATAGACAAGATACTCTTCAATCTTGTCAAACCATGCTCTAGGTGCTTTCTTCAGCCCATAAAGCACCTTCTTTAACTTGCACACATATGTGGTATGCTCTAAAGCCTCATAACATGTTGGCTTCTCCATATACACTTCTTCTTGCAATTCACCATGCAAGAAGGCATTCTTAACATTCATTTGCTGCAAATTCCAACCTTTGGCTGCTGCCAAGGCAATCACACATCTAACAGTTTCCATCCTAGCAACTGGACTAAATGTCTCTTCATAATCTATGCCATATGTTTGAGCATAGCCTTTTGCAACTAACCTAGCCTTATACGTACTAATGGAGTCATTTGCATCATGCTTGACTTTGTAAACCCACTTACAGCCAATAGCTTTCTTACCCTTAGGCAAGGGTACCAAATCCCAAGTCTTATTGGCTTCTAATGCAACCATCGCCTCATCCATTGCTACATCCCAATGAGCATGATCAACAGCATCCTCAAAACAAGCGGGCTCAACATCCTCAACTAGTTTCACCATATAAGCATAATGGTGAGCTTCATAACCTTCAAAACCAAATCTTTTAACAGGGTATCTGACCCTGCTAGACCTGCATACAACTGGATCACTCAATGGAGCCTTTACATTACTATGAGCTCTCTGTACACCTAGTGTCCTAACTGAAGGAATACCAAGCTCATCATCCAAACTCTCTGAACCACTAGAATCTTTATCAAATCCCAAATGACTAGTAGATGCATCATTACCATCCAACACTTTCTTCTTTCCTTTGTCTTTGCCTGCAAGACTTATAGATCCACCTGAAGATGTGGGACTACCCCTTAGTCTCCCAGACTAAGGGCTCACTTTAGGTATAGTACCAGATGATGTTTTTGGTTCACTAAGAATCTATGATTGTTGCTTTTTTCTTTTGCATATAGCTATCATGATCATTATCATCATCTAATACATCACCAGCGGGTGCATACCAACTGCTCATCTCATAAAAAATAACATCCTTGCTCACTCTGAACTGATTGTGATAGGGTTATAACAACGATACCCTTTCTGCTTTAAAGAGTATCTGATAAAAATACATTTCAAGCTTCTTCTGTAGCTCATCTGGCATATGAACATATGCAACACAGCCAAATACCTTCAGGTATGATACATCGGGCTTCTTGCCAATAAAACATTCTTTAGGAGTCATCCCATGAACTGCATCTATGGGGGTTCTGTTCATAATATAGACAACAGTATGAACAGATTCAAACCAAAAATGTTTTGGCATATTCTTTTTAGTTTTTAACGCCCGTGTGCAACTTCTACAATATGCCTGTTTTTTCTTTCTGCAACCCCATTTTGTTGTGGGGTATACCTGCAAGTAAATTGCATCTTTATCCCATGAGTCCTCAAGAAGCCACTAAACTCATTAGAGAGGTACTCTCCCCCTCCATCTGATCTCAAGCACTTCACGTTCAAGCCTGTTTCTGTTTCAACAGCTGCCTTGAAAGATTTAAAGTGCTCAAATACATCATTCTTTTCCTTCATGAAATATATCCATAGCTTCCTTGAATAGTCATCAATAAATGTGACAAAGTATTTGCTACAACCAAGAGATACATTCTGTGTAGGTCCCCAACTATATGCACTACATCAAGTATTTTTCTACTCACTTCTCTATCATGCAAGAAGGCTTGTCTTGCCTGCTTACCAAACTGGCATGCTTCATAGACTTTATGAAATTCTGCAACTCTAAAGGAAGGCAACCCTGTAACCAATCCTCTGGATTGCATTAATTTCAGCCATTGCACGTTTATGCCATATTTTAATGTCTGCAACCACTCCTTTTCCTTTAGCATACATAGCAGCATCCGTTGCAAGAATTCCACCATCTAAAGTGAACATGCGGCCAACTTTACTTCTTTTTGCGACCAACCTACAATTATCATTAAAGTTCGACAAAACAACCTTTTGCATTAAATTGGACCTGTAACCCTTGCTCTACCATTTGGCCAATAGACACTAGATTATTCATAATTCAAGGCACATGTAATACATTTGTCAAACTCTTTGTCTAGCCATCATGCAAGGACAAGGGAACCTTTTCAATATGTGAAATTGGGTGGCATGAATCATCACCCGTTTGCACATAACCTAGATTTTGTAAGTCTTGCATATCTCCAAACCATTCAACATGACTGGTCGTATGATTAAATGCATATGAATCCATATACCATACATCATTATGTGTTTCATTTCATGTAACTACATTCATCATGTGCTGCATAACAAACAGAAACTCATTTTTGTCTTCATTCTATCATGAAGATGATGCATAGTTTCCTTGCTGCAATTTACCACTACGAATATCATCCTTCTTATCATAACAATGGGCTGCAATATGACCTGTTTTGCCACAATAATGGCAAACAATAGCAGAATTTTCAAAACCTCTATTCTACCATCCATCTCTTTCTCTAGAGCTCCCCCTTCCTCTAAAGTTTCCTAGGCCTCCTGAAACCTGCATTTCACCAAATTGCTGATTGAACCTGTTTTGCTGGTTATCGCCAGCACGTCCCATACCACGGCCTCTCAAAGAGGATCTACCAATTCCCCTTCCAGAACTTGAGCAAAACGCTTGGAGCTGTTCACCATTTCTTTCACATGAGTCACCCTGCACATAGATCTCTTTGGTAATCATGAGAGAGACCAACTCATCAAAATCTGAAAATGGTTGTGATTGTCATTGTTTGAAAGGATTGTTTGTGTTTGCTAGAATCTAGATTTTTTATTAAAAACATTGACAAATAGGATAAAAGGAAATATCACTCTAGGCTACCCCCAAGCTAGCTGTGAGACCCTACTCCAAGGGGGCCATGGTTATCGCTTTGAGAGGCTTAGATTGGCTCCATATCAAAAGGTCTATCTATAAGGATAGCCTCGAATAGTAGAAAATGTGGGTGCTAGAGGGGGCTCTAGCTGTAAATTTTGCATTACTTCTAAAATCTTATTAGCCCCTTCTGACCTAGGGGATGGGATCCTGGAACCCTAAATACTAGTTGTAAGGATAGCCTCGGACAGTAGGAAATGTGGGTGCTAGAGGGGGCTCTAGCTGTAAATTCTGCATTACTCCTAAAATCTTATGAGCCCCTTCATGACCTAGGGGATGGGATCTTGGAACCCTAAATACTAATTACAAGGATGGAATCTTGATGGGCAAAATATCCTCGTGGAATTCGGTATATCTTCTGCATGGTCAAAAAGATGAAAATTGTAATAAACTTTCAATATAATAAAGGAATTTGTTTTTATGCAAGGGTTATTTAAATTGTATGCATGTTTGTGAGATAAATTATGTGAAGGAACCTATGATTTTATGGGCTAATTAAGGAAGCTAGTTGTATATATTCCAATAAATGTGTTGTAGAAAATTAAAAAACTAAAGATGATTCTGTCAAAGGAAAGCGGGTGGGCATAACCCTCGACGGGTCCGTCCAATGTTAGGGTGGTCCTGGTTAGCTAGGAGCTTTTCTAAATTAGTGATAGAAATAGGAAGACGAATAAATTGGCCAACTAGTCTTTAGGTAGAACTGACTTGCATTTTTTTAGGGATCTGGAATGGGATTTTTCCTTATGGGAAGGAGGATTGACGTACGGCACTCCCCTGCATCTCCCATTCTCTTTGAACCAAGTGCAATGGCAAGTCCGCTACTTCAGTTCAATGACTAATCCTGTAGGAAGTGGGAACTCAAAATTACTAATGCGATCCGGCCATTAGGAGACCCATCTGATTTTAGGAACTTGAAAATTTAGGTCAATCCCAATGGCTTCAGCCGGAACACTTCCATTTCGATGTAGACTTAGTGGGGTCTAAGTGACAAACCCCGTGATATTCCAAGGGAGCATTGGGCAGCATCATTTGGAAAACTTACTGATGTACGACAAAATGGTGCACCTTGGAATGAGCTTGTATCTCACACTACCATAGTAATGATAATATTTGCCTCTATTCAATTAAGGATGAGACTACAAAAGGACCACCTCTGTCTCTAGGTGATATCCCCCTATCTTTACAAGATCTTGATCCTCTTTGATTCTATCAAGTATTTTATTGTTGTTGTCCATAATCATTTCAAGTCTCACCACAACCTTAAGAGGCTCTATGAGCCCTGCCATAGTATCTTTTCTCTGAGAGACAATTGAATGTGTAATCAAACCAGGTTTGACTTCTTCATGTAGTAGGAATGCAACTAGCTCATCCCAATGAGTTGGGTCTAGTCATATAGAAATTGATGTGTTAAAGGCTTTGTATTCCTTACCCAAGCCATTCAAAGTAACTGCAATCATGTCATCATTCTCAACCTTTGATCCAATAGAAGCAAGTTGATATGCGATGGTTTTAATTTTTGTGGTATAAGCATATATACTTTTTCCATTTCTTTTTTATATGTTATTGAACTATTGCTTCAACTGAATTTTTAGTGCATGAGTGACATTGCCATAATTTTTCATAAGAATCTCCCATGTATCCTTTGGATTTTGATAGTTAGTGATCTGCACGGCCATAGCATCTACTATACATAAGGAGAATCAATGTAGAACTTTATTGGATCTTTCTATCCACTACTTATGAGCCCTCTACTGCTTAGGAGTAGGATTTCTGTTGGGAAATCTCGGTTCACAACTTCATCTCCAGTACATAAACCCCAATAACCTCTTCCAATTAGTAAGTTTTACATTTTGAACTTCCATAAAGCAAAGTTCTTATTTTCAAGCTTCTCCCCCACAATCTGAGTGATATTATCAATTCTTGTTGCATTAGCCATAATGCTACTAGTTCATGACAATGCAAGTTTTTTAATTAGGCAAAAATAGTGCCTTTAAACAGTCTCTAAAACCTTGTTATAGTTAACTAGCTGTAGCTACAAATATCAGCAATTGCTCAAGACACAAACCAAGTTTATTTACCATAGTCAGTGGTAGTGTAACCTAATTCCAAGATAGCAAATGTAGTTCAGATCTAAACTTCAAAAACTCCCATAAACATCACCATACATGTACATGACATCCAAAGATTCAATACACCCATTGCAAGTACTCGATTGGTATCAAACTACTTATGGATAGCCTATCCAGATGAGTGTTGACTTTAAACTGTATTGTAGCAACAAAATAACTATTTAATTGAGCTCAAAAAAGGCCCAAATCATCTCAAAAACATCTTAGGATATCACTACAGCATCCTAATATCAAAACATATCCATACAAGCATCAATAGTTACATAGAACTCATACCAACATGACAGACAAGCAGCCTATAATAACCAATAGTGAGAAAGTTTGTAATAAATGGGGTATTCTTAGATCAATTGCATCTCACACCATCTCAAATATTTTCCATAACATTTGGGAGTCAGAACATATACATGTGAGCATTATTGATTGCATGTTCAACATGTATACATGAAGAAGGGCATTTACTCTATCAATAACTAGCCAATGGACTTGCTATACCAGCAAATAGACACCTTTGAATTGAGAAACCAATGCTCAAAGCATCCTAGAAAGCATTATAGAACAAGCAATCATCATCTAGGGGAATCAATGGACATTAACATGAGCTCCCATGAGCTTCAACTAATGAGGTATATGTTGCCCCTATGTATATGATAGCACCCTATCTACAATATACACTCAATATCTAAGCAAACCACTCAATGTGGACCTTCCAACCAAGATGTCAATGTCTAGAGAGTGACCAATGCATTTGACAAGTTTACCAGCAATACATGAGGTGTCAAGGAGCATTAAACTCTTATTGTCCATCAATTTCAATAGCTTGGAAAAATAGGCACAGCCAAAGTGAATAGTCTTGCAGGTCTTGGTGTCAATATTCAGCACTAATGATTGCTTAGGAGCTCCAATTCATGCCATTAAACCCCCTCTTGAAGCCTCAAAAGGCTTTGATAACTCTAGAGGAGAGAAACTTCAAGTACATCCCTTGCAAACTGAGGCTATGGCTGTCAATGCTTTAGTGTATTTGTTCACAAGATAAAGGTCAGATCCAGTTCCTAGCTTCACACTCCAACTCCCACAAAACCCTACTCTAATATCATATTCAAAGAGAGGTGAAGAGATAGACAAGAATGGGAGCCATGAGTAGAGAGCTATGTTCTCTCTTCTTCCATTATTCATTCATTGTGTAACTCACATAAGATTCTAAGTCTAAGTCACACATACAATGTATGTAAGTAGGCCACTAACTGACTAGACACCTCTAACTTACCAATTCATTATTATGCCATACATGACTTGTAATAAGCTAGCTACAACTGTCCTCAATAGAGTTAGTGCCAATACCATTGATGAGCTTGATTCTCAATAGAATCCCACTATGAATGTTGCTATGTATAGTAAATATAAAGGTGTGCTTGCATACATTAAATTATGGCACAAATGTATTGGACACAAAAATCTGCAAAGGCTAAAATTAATGCAATCGAAGGGATTACAAGTTTACATATATTTAGAATAGTAGAAATACATAAATTTTGTGAAGCATGTTAATTTGGAAAGTAGACCAACAACTGTTTTTGCATGTCAAAGATGTAAGAAATAATATACTTGATATTGTGCATATAGATATTTGGGAGCTTACTCGAAATATATCTTTTGGTGGCAGCAAGTATTTTGTTACATCCATCGATGATTGCTCTATGAAACTCTAGATATATTTCATGAAGGAAAAGAGTGAAGTGTTTGAGCACTTCAAAACTTCCAAGACCAATGTTGAAAAGAGTGAAATACACTCTAGGAAACTCTAGATATATTTCATGAAGAAAAAGAGTGAAGTGTTTGAACACTTCAAAACTTCCTAGGCCAATGTTGAAACATAAACATGTTTGAAAGTTAAGTGCTTGAGGTCAAAAGGAGGGGGAGATTACCTATCATCTAATAAGTTCACTAGCTTTTTGAGTTCTCATGGGATAAGGCGACATTTTACATGTATGTATACCTCATAATGAAATGGGATTGCAAAAATAAAAATAGACATATCACAGAAGTTACATGAGCATTGATAGTTGAAAAGAATATACCCAATCTTTTTTTTGGAGATTTTTTGTACTGCTATCTACATTATTAATAGATGTCCCAAAGTTGCAATTCATGATATGACCCCTGAAGAATATTTTACATGCAAGAAACTTGATGTATCACACTTGAAAGTGTTTGGTTATATTACATATATTCATGTGCCTAATGAGTTCAGGAAGTAACTAGATCCAAAATTCTTAAAAAAGTATCTCCATTAGATATAAATCTACTGAGGAGCAAGGGTATCATTATTATAATCCTATTAGTGGCAAGTCTTGGGTAAGAGGGGTGGTTGAGATGAGTAGTTGGTATGCATCTAGTACAAATGCATTAGATGATATTGATGATCATGATGGTCATGTGTAGATAGAAAAGTAAGAACCACAAACCCTTAATGAACCAGAGACATCATGTGGTAGTAGATCTATAGTAGATAGCTCTTATTCTAGGAGACTAAGAAGTAGCTCTACATCTTCAAGTGCATCTACTAGTGTTGTATGCAATAACAAAGGGAATAAGAAAGCGTGAGATGGTAATAATGCATCTACTAGCCATTGTGTTCTTGATGGAGACTCTAGTAGCTCCGAGAGTTTGGATGATGAGGTTGGTATTCTTTTAGTCAAAACACTAGGCATACAAAGAGTACATGGTAATGTAAAGACTCCATTGAGTGATCTAGTGGTATGATAGTCTAGCAGGGTGACATACCTTGTTAGAAGATTTGGTTTTGAGGGTTATGAAGCTCACCATTATGCTCATATGGAAAATTTAGTTGAGGATTTTGAACCCACTTATTTTGAGAGGCTATTAGTCATACTCATTAGGTTGTTGTAATGGATGAGAAGATGGATGGATTAAAGGCCAATAAGACTTGGAATTTAGTACAATTTTCCAAGGGCAAGAAAGCTATTGGTTTTAAGTGGACCTATAAAATAAACAATAATGTAGATGGTTCTATTAGCAAGTATAAGGCTAGCTTGGTTGAAAAAGGTAATGCACAAATATATGGCATAGACTATGAAGAAACTTTTACTCCGATTGCTAGGATAGCAACTGTTAGATGTGTGATTGCTTTGGCAATAGCCAAAGGTTGGAGTTTACAGTAAATGGATGTGAAGAATGCCTTTTGACATAGTGATTTGTAAGAAGAGGTGTATATGGAGCAACCAACAAGTTATGAGAATTTAGAGCATCCCACATATGTGTGTAGGTTAAAGAAGGTGCTCTATGGGATAAAACAAACACTTATAACATATCTAACAAGATCAGAGAGTATCTTGTCAACATTTATTTCATGTTTCTGATGTAGATCACTCACTTTATATGAGAAAGGGGGATGCAAGTTTGGTCATCATAGTCATCTATATGGATGACTTGATTATTACATGTGATAGTGCTAGTGGAATTGTTAATATCAAGGGCCTTTTGAAACAACAATTTGAGATGAAGGGTCTAGATGATTTGAGATACTCTCTTGGTATTAAGGTGGTTAGATATGGTGATGCTATATGGCTATCCCAAAGGCACTATGGCTTGGATATATTATCCAAGTATGGTATGATGGCGTGTAAGCCTCTTTTAGTTCCATTGGAGTAAAACATAAAGTTGAGTATTAATGTTGGGAATGAGAAGAAGACCCTAATACATTTAGAAAGATAGTAGGGAGTTTGATCTATGGACCATCACAAGGCCAAGACTTGAGCAATGTTATCGGAATTGTGACTCTTATACATGTACCTAGGAAGCCTCATTGGATGCATTTAGATGTATAGTGAGGTATATGAAGTTCACATTTTATTATGGACTTTTTTATGAGGCAAGTAATGATGTACATGTATTTGGGTATATAAGGGCTATTTGATAGAAGATGTAGTGAACCCATGATTTCCCTTAGTAGTGTAATAATTACTCGGAGTAGAAAAAGCAACCAATGGTTGTTGTATTGAGTATAGAGATTGAGCCTAAATGTGTTGCTATGGCAACATGTGAGATGGTATAGCTATAGAAGCTATTGGGTGATTTGGATGTGCAAGGAGATGGCCTAGTTTTCATTCAATGTGAAAACATGAGTAGTATATACTCTGCTAGGAACCCAATGTTTCACGCTAGGACAAAACACATTGAGGTGCATTATCATTTTATGAGGGAGAATGTACTTGTTGGAGAGATCGACTTGATATATTTCAATACACAAGATTGGATAGCTAACATTTTCACAAAGGCATTGGATACAAATAAGCTTCAAGGATTTCAAAGCTTACTTGGAGTTACATAGATGTAGTTATGAGCTTTAGGGGGATTTTTGAGATGGCAAGCTCAACACATGTTATTGGTCATTATGATTCTGATAAGGCCATTGTGTTATCACTTATCATATTCAATTAGCTACACCTACCTACAACTAGCATAGTTATAGTGAACCAATTGATTAGTATAGCCAATTATATACTATCTAACTTAGTAGATCATTTTCATTTAGGTTGCATCTCATCTATAGTTTGTCAACATTGTATTGCAAGAGGAAGAAGGACGAAAAATCAGCAAGAAAATGCTTTGATCTCCATTCTCTCTTCTTGTGTTCTTGACTAAGCTTCATCGTGTATGTATTGTGTGTGTTCAATGCACTAGCTCAAGCAAGTTCCCTGCACTTCACGATTCATGATACAAACTTAGCATACAAAGCAAGGTAGGAAAGCCTTCTTAGGGCCTAGTAGTACCTAGCCTCATGATTAAAGAATCCATAGTCCTTACGTACTTGAGTGTTCTTAGACATTTTGATTGTGAGAAAGAGGGCTGAGAGATGAGAGAAAGGAGAGCAAAAGAGAGAAAAAATAGGAGAGAGAATGAGTGATGAGGAGAGAGAAATACTAGAAAGATAGGAAAAAAGAGAGAGAAGCCATGAAAGGTATGAATAAGAAGCTGAGATGAGAGATGGTAATTGTATTATTGCAAGAAGTTTCAAAAATTACATATTTCACACATTTTATGCCTATATCAATGTGATAAGGTATTATAAATAATATCTCACTAAAATATATGTCTTTTCAGCCTATTACAATCCATCGCTTCCCAAAGGTCTTTGCCAAAAAAAAAAACTTACAATGGTTGAGAATGATGGAGGAAACTAAGTACTACTTTGATTTTAGCCATACAAATGATAGGAAATAAATGAAGAAATTAAGATTTATTGACTGAAACAAATACATAAAGAAAATCCTTTGCCATATATATAATTTGGATGTCTTCAAAAAGATATTTGAGCCTTTAGATCTTCAAGAAACAAACTATATAATAATGAATAGATAGCTTGCTATAAGAACATGCCTTTTTGAATAAAAACTATCATATCTTCTTATAGAACTATCCAAAATAAAGTATATCATATGCCAAAACATAGCTATTTAGAAAAGTAATTTAGCCTGTGTATGTGGCATATTTCTAAAATTTTGATAGAATAAGAACAGTTCTAAAATAGACTGTTGTCTAAGCCTTGTTTGCAACATAATTGGCTCTACTACTATTTCTAAAATTTTGATAGAATAAAAACAGATCTAAAATAGACTGTTGTCTAAGCCTTGTTTGCACCATAATTGGCTCTACTACTAACTATGCCTCAGCCACCACTAATGTACTGTAGGTAGGAAAATTCATCTAATATAGAATGTGGCCTCCAAAAAGATTTCTCAAGTGGCAAATAGCTCCATTTGATCAAATATTCAATGATAGAATGAGAGCAAAGTTTCTTCTCACATTGGCCTATGATCTCCTCAGGGATGTACTGAATAAGACCTTCTTCATCCATAGGAGAAAACTCATCAACGGTTTCCAATTGAGTACCATAAAAGGGTTTGAGCTAGTCGATATGAAACACATTATGAATCTTAGTGGAAGAGGGTAGTTCCAGTCTATATGCCAAGTCCCTAATACGCTTTAGGATCCTATAGGGTCCATAAAACCTATGAGCAAGTTTATTATTGGATCCATCCTTTAAAGTAGCAACAAGACTTGGGTACTTTTAGTAAAACTAGCTCTCCTTCGTGGAACTCTAACGATTATCTCTTCTCATTAGCATACATCTTCATTTGAACTTGGTCCTTTCTTAGATTCATCTTACATTGTTGAAGAAGGGTTTGCATTCTTTCCAATTCATCTTTCCATGAGAATTAATCTTCTCATTGAAAATGACTATGGGTAAGGGCACCTTGTAAACATGCATAGCCTCAAAGGGTGAAACTCCAATACTAGTATGAATGAAGTTATTATGAGCAAAATCGGCCAAATGCAACCATGAATCCCACATATGCTACACATCATCATGGAAATGGCACAGGTAAGTCTCCAACCACTTATTTACCCTTTTACTATGACCATCACTCTGTAGAAGATAGGCTATAGAAAGAGCTAACTTAATACCCATGGATCTTAATACTAGCTGCCAAAAGTTTCTCATGAACATGACATCCCTATCATGCGCAATCACCTACAATAATGTATGTAATCTTAAGATCTACACCATGAATTGACTAGCCACCTGTGAGATAGTAAATTGTGTCTTGATGGGAGTACAATGGGCTATCTTATTGAGTCTATCCACTACTACATAGATGCTCATCCATTCCTTTTTGGTAGTAGGTAAGCCAGTAATAAAGTCCATGATGATATGCAACCATTTTCCTTCAGAGGATAAATAACCGTTGCAACAAATCACCTAGCTTAGGAGTGTTGTCCTTATTCTGTTGATAAGGCATACACTTCATGACATAATCCTTTATATCTCTCCAAAATCCTTTCCAGTGAAAGAAAATTTTGAGCTAATAATATGAGTTTTTCTTCATGAATTCTTTCTCTAATTTCTAAAATACATGGCTGATCTTATCATCCAAGAGATAGACATTCTATAACTCCTCAATCCAATCACTACGTAGCTCAATCATAGCTGAAACCTTACATGCCTACATTTTGGAAAGAGAATCAACTATCAGCTTGTCCTTGCCCCTTGTATAAGTGATGTCAAAATCATAATTTTGCAAGGTAACTACCCACCTACACTGCTTAGGAATGAGATTCAATTGTGTAAGAAAGTACCTTAGGACATTTTTTTCACTCTAAACTCTAAATTGATTGACATACAAATAATGGTTCCACTTCTTTATCACATGAAAAATAGCTAACATTTCTTGGTCATAGACATTTATAGCCATCTCCTTATCCATAAGCTTGCAACTCTCAAAATTAGTAACTCCATACTGCTATAGCAATATAGCTTCTATATCATAACCATGAAAACAAACAAGAGAGAAGAGAGGTGAAGAGATCAAGAGCACACACAAAAAAGTAATGGTGACTTGAGCACATAAAGAGGTAGGACTAAAATCTTCTTCTTATTATTTCTACTTCTTCTTCCACACAAAAAAACTAAGTATGCAATATGATAAAAGACTAATATGAAAGTATCACAATGTATATGTACATATGGTCACTAAGTGTGAACCCACTAATGAAAGAAGAGGTGGCATAATGAATGTACCATAACCAACCAAGTCAATAGCCCAGGGGGTCCACTAGGGTTTACCCTATGGTACCACGTGTGTAAGGGAGAGGGGTTATTTAAGGGAAGGAAGGTACATTTTATAAGGTAAGGTCCCATAAATAGGGGGTAGATAATGGGTATTATCATATATTTCTTGCACGCAGGTGACGTCTCCTTATTACTGCTAGTGAATCTCCCATGGTCAATATCACCTATCAAAACTCCTTGTCAAATGAAATGGTAATGAACCTTTATATGTTTGGCCCACACATGATACAATGGGTTCTTAGCCAATTAAAAGCTATCAAGTTTATCGTAGTAGATGATAACCTTCTTATCTACATGCATCCCCAAATCACTAAGTAGCTTGTGTAATCAAGCTACCTCACATGTTACAATTGTAGTACCTCAATACTCTACCTTTTTACTAGACAAGGAAATTGTCGAGTGTTTCTTGTTGCTCCAAGTAATAGTAGCATTGCCAAACGAAAATATAAAACCATTGCAATACTATGCTTACACCATAGAATAAGGTATAATCCAATTTAGACTTAACATAGTGCAATGCGCACAACATTGCATCCAAATGTGGCTTTCGTGGAAGCTGCATAAACTAACTCTCCTAATCAATTGTGCAGGTTAGGTTTGTTGTCAAATAGATAAGGTTATCCACAATCTTCCAATACATAGTGACATCCTGAATCAAGTCACCCTCATATACACTAAGCTTAGCATTAACATCCAAAGGTATAGAACTAGGCTTGCAATTAGCCATATCATACTTCTCCAATATATCGAATACATACGATCTCTGTGTAACCATATACCCTCTGGAGTCTTGATTATCTCTATACCAAGAAAATAGTACAACTCTCTGAAATCCTTCATCTTAAATTTACTCTTGAGGAGACTCTTCATATGGTCAATCTTTGACTCACTATCACCCAAAATGATGAAATCATCCACATATATAGTAATAACCATAATACTTGCATCACTCTCATAGACATAGAGTGAGTGATCAAGTTGTACTCTACAAAATCTAATGCCGACAAGGTATTCTACAATCCTGTCATGCCATGACTTGGGTGCTTGTTCCAGTCCTATACAAGACCTTAAAAATCCTACGTACATAATATGGATGCTTCTTATCCACATAGCCAAGTAGCTGCTCCACATAAACTTCCTCTTACAACTCCCCCTGCAAAAAGGCAATCTTAACATCCATTTGATGCATGGTCCAACCTTTTGATATAGCCACTGCTATGACAGCCCTTATAGTGGCCATTTTAGCCACTGGAGGAAATGTCTTCTCATAATCAATACCATGAGTCTATGCATACCCTTTGTCAACCAATGTTGCCTTATAGCACTCAATAGATCCATTTGTTTAACCTTGTAGACCCATTTGTAGCCAATAGCTTTCTTGCCTTCAAGTAAAGGTACTAACTTCCATGTGTCATTATCCTTAAGTACATCCATTTCTTCATCCATAACACAATCCCAATACTCATTACCCATTGCATCCTCAAAACAAGTGGGTTCGACATCCTGCACAACTCTTAGTGATGGATGCATAGTGATTAGCTACATAGCTATCATATGCCAATTGTTGAGTTGGATTTCTTTTCCTACTTGAGCGTGGACCTAGATTTGGACCTAGATTGTAAAGAAGCTAATTCCCACTAGAAACAATTAAACTCAAAATACAAAAAATACACTAATTTGCCAAGAAACCATAGTCCTCCCATAGTCAAGGTGGCCATAATAAAATGATATTATCATAATGGCTAAGAATCAGTTGATGAGAGGCTGCAACATGGTATGCACCCCAAGCTATGGTAGCTAAGAGTATGCACCTTCCTAGATGGTGGGAGGTTGAGACCTCAAATATGAAATGTTAGAAATGGTAAAAAGATCCTTGGCTAGTTACAACTTAGCCTTTTATACTTAACCATAGTAGCCTAAATATTGGCTAAGGCATTAAGGTATTTTTGTTCTATTATAAGACATCTCGGCCTAGAAGAGCTTTGTCCTCAAAGTTGAATTTGGGACAAGATACAAGGATGAGTACAAGGATAGCTCAAAATAGATGAAATCATGCTGAAATGAAACTCTATGTGGAAGAAGACTAAATAAGTCGATGAACAAGGACCATCTAAGTGGAACAAATTGTTATAGGCTATTCAAAAAAAGTTGCGATACAAATTTGGCCAGATCTTGAAGTAAAAGTGTCCAACTTTCATGTGCAAGCTAGAAAAATGTAGAGGACAATATTTAGTATCCAGCCATGCCATCAAAATCAAATTTTGATGAAGATAAAGCAATCAACTTTAGTATAGAAATTTATTACAGCAAGTTGGTTACTGTTTAGTGAGTGAACTATCCTCTTGAAGAAGCCATGGAAATTGTTCCAAATATGAAGCATGCTACTAAGAAGACTCTTCCATAGGCAAACCCTTCCACTTTATAAGATACTCCACAAGAACTCAGTTCCTTAGAACCTTCTCCCGCTTACCAATAATCTTTTTGGGTTCATAGATTATCAAACCATCTTCATCAAGAGGAGTTAGTTCTTCAAGAACTTGGATTTTAGGGACAACATACTTATTGAGCTGAGATACATGAAAGAAATTGTGGATGCGTGTAGTTGAAGGTAAATCAAGTTGATAGGCAAGATCGCCAACTCGCTTAATTATTTGGAAAAGCACATTGAAAATGCTTGACTGTAGGCATATCACCATATACAAACAAACCGGACAAGTAACGAAAATGCCTCTCATTTGACTTTTCAAAGCTTTCCCATAGTGGGGCAATCGTGTTAATGAAGGGAAGTTTTAAATGGTAACTCACATGTTTGCCACATGTTTTTTCAAATTACTTTTGAAATGCATTTTTTCTTTGTAAGAACTGCGGTCCTATTGACACGATTGATGCAATATTTGGGATCTTAACTGGAATTTTTAAGTGTTTAACAACATGTTTTCAACTTGGCATGGGGAAGGAACCTTAACAAAAGAGAAAAAATATGGGGGAGAAAAAAGAGAGAAAACCCATAGCAAGAGGAGAAGAGACCTGCAATATGTGATAGAATTTTGCGTGATTTTCAACACTGATGAGTCAAAGGGGTCAAAATGGAGTCATGGGGTGAAATTTTCTATTGCAATTCCTCTATTCTGTGACTACAATAGCAAGGCTTTGATTTCAACCTCTCTTTCTCTTTCTCCTTACTGAAGGAAGCATCGTGAGTATAATCCTTTTTTGGAGGTGTTGTTGTCAATAAGAGAAACAACAAGAGGGCTATCTTGCTCTATGTTCTTGATGGCAGATACAATGTGTCAAATGTTTCTCATCAATTAGAGTAGGAAAATGCAAGTTTTGGCAATTGAAGGATTGGTATATCCTAAAAATTATGTACTGTATTGAAGGCCTGAATATGTGACTTGAGCTAATGGAAACTTTGAATGATTCATAGCAACAGAAGTAATGAAATTGCAAGTTTTGTTGGGAAAGGAATGACATTTTCATGTGGCTATATTTCATGCTCACAGAATGCAAGTTTGTTGTAGCTCCTGAGTTTATGCAGGTCTTGAGAGTTTTATGGTGTTTTACCAAAGAAGAGTACGGTGAAATACATACTTGTCCATGCTACTGTACATTTCTAAAATAAAAACAATTTGTCACCCACAATCCCACAGTTCCATAGTTCCACAATCTCCCTGTAGCATATATCACCACTTCACACCACATTCTGAAGCTTCGTAATGTGTATCTAAGAAGATTATGTCGAGATATATGTATTTTCATGTTGAACATATATCTAAAATGGAAAGAAATAGTTTGTTTCCCACAATCCTATATCTTTCACAATCTTGTAGTACATACAACTACAACATATATAGTGGATCTAGAAACTCTATAGTTTTTATCAACAAAAATGTGTTGGAATATATGTTTTTATGATATAATAAATTAAAAGGGAAATTTTCTACCTATAGATCTATAAAGCATGTAGCATGTTACCTACATTGGCATGGTTACCTACAACAATAGTTACCTGATTGTGGGCCCACTCCTAAAAATAAAAAAGACCAGTGAACTTGAATATTTGGTGTTATCATGAGACTGAATTAAGCACTCAATTGAAAGAAATTGATGTAGCAAACATTGTTTTTTCTTCGCATTGTCGATCCAATAACTTTTATTAAGAGATATTCTTGGCTTTTGTCATGTGGTGTTGTCTTGGGAGTCGATAGAGGCCAACCATCCAATTCACCTACCATAGATTGGTGCCCCATTGAGAATCTATTGACTAATCATATCAATTGGGAAGTGTAAGGTTTGGAAACCAAGCTATACACAAACTCAAGAATAGCTATAATTGGGTATGAACCTTTTTCTAATACTAAAGATGAGGATGCAAATAAGTTTGTCAAAAATTTGGAATGGATGGCCTACAAGGATCATAGAGACACTAATGTTGATAAGCTTTTAATTATTGACATGTTACTTGAAGGTTCTGCAAGATTGTGGTGGAATTCGCTAAATGAGGAAACAAAGGAAATTTGGAATCAAGTTAGAACTCGGTTTATCACTAAGTTTGTAGGACGAGGCAAACTTCTGAGAGTCTATGGAAATCTTTAGAAAAAATGTTTTCAAAATGGAATGAAGAAGTTTCTAAATTTGCTCCACTAAGTTTAAAGAGAGATAGATAGAGGTTACATCAAGTATGGAGTAGACTCTAGTCAAATTCTTGAAAAATAATAAATTTGTTTCTTTACTAAAATATGAAATCATAGAAAAAATCCTATAAAAGACCTTGACTCATTTGACAATGTGGTTAAAATAGCTAAGGAAAAGTAGAAGAAGTTGTAGATAAAGCTAGAAAAATCGAGAAATATTACTACACATGCAATTAGAATGCCTAACATAATTGATCTCATTGTAGAAAATGTAGAATAGCAAGCTCTGTAAATCTTCCTAGTCCTATCTGCTCTTTGGAAAATTCAAACTAGTGGTTTCTATCAAGACTGAGAGCCTACCCATCATCTTTTATGTGCTACCTAACAAACAAATAATTGGTAAGGAATCACTCTTGGGTCACGCATCCAAAAAGAAAGTTCACTAAAATGTTGACTATGACTCGCAACACGTGCTTGCCATAGGCAATGTTAGAATAGTAACCACTTTTACCAATGGCACCACAGCCATCCCCAAGCCTATAGTGCCAACAATAGTTAAACCTAGTGACAACCTTAAGGAGGGGGTAGTGCACGACAATGTATGTGGTAGGTCCCCAAGCATAAACCATAGCCTCACAAAATTCAATCATTTGGAATAAACGGACGAGTTGCCACTCCTATGGTGCATAGGTGACTAGGTTGTGCTGGGCTCAAAATGCCCTATATTGTGAGCCCAAGGCTACTATAAGATAACACTAGTGTGGCTGCCTAAACTCTCAAGTGGCATATATGCCCCTCAACTTTATGCTCTAAAAACTAAGGCCCAAAAACCTAAATCAAAACAGAGGAAGAGAAAAGCCAAAAGGAAGGGTGCTCAATCCATGAGTGCTCTAATGGTCTATCAACCCAAACCTTAACCAAGCATCAATGAATGACCACTCATAAATGAGCCCCCACCTAATGTCTGTGATGTGATCACCACCACAAAAACTGATGAGAAAGCATCAATTGGCCTCCAAACTTCTCAAACCAAACTCACCAAACCCAATGAGAATCCCAAGGTGGAACTACCACACCCCAATCTATCCAATCCGACCAAACCAAAGACATTGACATGCCTTAAGTAGTCACATCAACGATGATCCATTCTTGAAGTGGCTTCCAACATGGCCATAGACACAAGGGATGACTTAGTAACTTGCATCCGATGATTAAACTCAACTGTCACATTGTTTGCTAAAAGTTACAAATGTTTGGACATAGGCCTACTTGATGAACCCATAGCAAATGAGGTATGTTCCTTGCTATGCTCTTGGGAAGAATACAAATTCATCTTTATTAAGGCCTCCACCATTGTAGAAGATATCATTGCCAATGAAATCTCACAAGAAAAGGCCTTAAGCCAATGCTTAATGACCTCCTACAAGAAGAGCATAATTCCCATGCCACCATAGGAACTTGTGGAGCTCCAACAATTAGTTGAGTCTAAGTCCACTTTTTATGCAAGTGGTATACTTTGTACATTTCATGGGCTCAAGAGGGATATCAAATCATGGCCAATGTGGAGCAATGACATGCCATCAAGACTTCCGAATATAACCCAATGTATGTGACCCCAAGCTCATTTAGGGTATTAGTCATAACAAGAAATCAGCCATTAGATGACAATATTATTCTACATCCATACTTTGATAGAATTCTAACCAAAGAGGAACTCCACATTGCAAACTGAATCAACTCAAGTGACCTCTTGACTGACATATTGACTTATACCACACAAGTGGGCATTCATCCACAAGATATGGACTGTCATGAGACACTAGAGTATAACCTAAAGTTTTATGACTAGCTCTTGAAAAAGTAAGGCACACCATGGATGGACTAAAGGCCCTTACACCTTGACTTTCACAATCCTAGGAAGGATTTTCATCATTTCCAAGGGGGAGGGGGTAAAAGTGGAAGATGACTGAAAAATTAAAATAGGAGGAGTTGAACTTCAAAAAAAAAGGATGAATGGTTCTTCTTCCTTTTGTAAATATGCTCCATGAAGTTCTTGTGTAAAATGTATAAATTGATTGATGTGGAAATCCTCATTTCGTGATTTATACCTTTCATCATCTGATACTAATCTTTCTAGTCACTTTATCTTCCGTGCAAGAAATGTCCTTTAAGGAGAACTAATTGTGGGTTGTTGTGCGGTGACAAGAACCCAAATGGCAAGGTAGCAAGATAAAGCCAACAAACTCCCATTCTCAAAGGAGAAACACAAAAGATATGATTTAGCCATGGAGATATGCACATTCAACCAACTAAATATACCACAATATCCACAACCTAGGGGGGTTGGTGACATCTAAAGAGGCTATTAGGTAAATAATAGAATAATGAACCTTGCCAAGTACCTGGAGAAGGTGGGGTAGGATATCAATCTTAGCAAATGCACTGAGTTTCTAAGGACCTTTGATGCCCAGAAAAATAGTGGTGTGATAACAATCAAGCAAGGAGATACCACCAAAAGGGTGGAAATTGAACTTAGCCCAGAAATTGTGGAGAAAGGCCCTAGGACTAGTGGGACAAGCTAGAGAAAATGCCCCAAGAGGGATGTCTACAGAATGCTGGAAATGAAAAAGAAGAAAGTCTACACAAACAATGAAATCAGCTTGGCTGACATCCTTGATTCGACCATCAGACTGCAAGCAAAGATGGTCCATACCCTATTCTCAAGCCAAAGATACAACACCCTCATGAACTGAATAGGAGTGTCATTGCTTGAGAGCCTTGTGACAAATGCACTGGATGAGGTAAACTAGAATGCCTATATCCAAAAAACAATCCAAGCATCAACAAAGATGCTAGCAAGAGTGCCAAGGGCAGTAGGGGGAGTCTCTGGCTACCACAAGGGAGTCAGAAAGAAAAAAACCAGCTTCCATGGCATCAACCATAGGGTTTAGAGGGGTCCTAATGGCTATAATCCAAGAAGCCCTAGGGGAGATGGAAATAGAAGAATTGGTAGAGGAAAACCCTAAAACATCACCAATCTCAAGTGGAGCATTGCTCCCCCACTCTAGTGAGCCCTCCTATTTCATCTTCAATAGAAGAGAAAGGGGATAAGGATTTCAACAAGGGTCAACAAGACAAAACAAAACAAGCTACTAATGAGAAAGAAGCTAACCAACCCACTAAATAGCAGCAAGGAACCTTGAGTGAAAGAACACTCAACGAGCAGCACGGGCTCGGAACTATCAAGCCAAGGAGGAAGACGGAAGATCACACTAAAAATCCCCATCAAGAGAACCTGGTCCACCATAGAAGAAAACAAAGAACTGTAGAGGGTGGAAGAAGAATCTAGGAGGCTTGAAGAGGAGTGCAAGAAGAAACAAGAGGAAGAAGAAAAATACTGAGACAAGAGGAAGAAGAAAAATACTGAGACAAGAGGAAGAGGAATAGATAGCGTTGACTATTAGGAGATCAATGGAGCAACCCTCCAGATCTCAAAAATTAGTAATGATGTGCTCCACTCAGGAGGACATGCCAAGCACAAGTGCAATAGTAGAAGAGGCGAGACAAAGATCAGTGGTAGAAGGCAAGAGTAAGGCCCCTCTACACACAATCCCATTAGTCATGGTCACCCCAACAATCACCCCGACGACGTAAGGAACCACCAAAGGGTTGGTCAATGAAAGCAATGTCATGGCTTGGGTGCAGTATTTTGTGAGAAAAGTGCAAGAACTTGCACCTGCACCAAGTGAGGGAGCCCCCTTGTAGAAATTAAAAGACCAACAGTAGCAGCAACAGTTGATGCCAAATTGCACCAAAGGGCCAGGTACCCCGCTTGGAAGTATCAAGCACTTGGTGCCCTCAACCATGTGCAACACAGAAGAATATGACAAGTTAGTAAAAGAACTTCATAGCCAACTTGACAAGATGACTGAAGAGAAAAAGGCCACGCTTGTAGAACTCGAGGAAGAAAAGAATGCATTTGCAACCTATAGGGTAGAAAAATGAGGGTAATGAGCATCATAAACAGGGAGATGATTGCATTAAAAGAGGCCTTAAAGGCAAGGCAAGGTGTAGAAAGTCTAAAATATCTATGCAATGAAGAAAAAGACAATCGTATGGCCCTAGAGGAAATGTGCATCTTCAACTCTAGGGAAAATAGATGCCTAGAGGTGGAAAATGAGGAGTTGAAGAAGCAAAAAGAGGAGGCAAGAAAAGAGTTGTATGCATCAAAAACACAAAAAGGTGAAGAGACCACAAGGAAGTTGGTAGAGTTGCATAACCAACTTCAAGTAGCTCTCCACAATCAAACAGGCAATCCTAAAGGAGCAAGTGGAGCACCAAAACCAAGAAAAAGAATAAATGCATGTATTATGATGAGAGCAAGCAATCACCACTCTAGCCTTGTACTTGAATAAAGGACTAGAGCATATGAAAGAGAAAGTAGAAGAATGGGCAGCCAAGAATGAGGACAGAATCAAAGACTTAGCTTACCGATTGGCCCTTTCAAAGAGTGAATGTCACATGGTAGAGAGAAAAGCTACAACCATAGAGATGCAGGTGTTGGAGCAACAAAGATCTTTTTTATGCACAATGCAAATGTAACACAGTTAAGAGAGAAGAGACCCTTGAGGAAGTCAAAAGGAAGTTAGAGCTAGCAAGGGGATCGCTTCAAGAAGGCCTCCATACCCCAAGGCACCCAAACCTAGCACCAACTTAAGAGTGGAGGAGAAAAGAGCCCATTTGATCTCAACTAGCTTAACCACGCAAGGACTCAAATTGCTATGGTTTGGGGAGCTGGAGCAGCAGACTCGGCCTCTTCCACAAGAGTCGATAACATAACCAATCCATGAACAAGGGCCAGACTTTGAGCATGTCTTGGTGGAGAAGACCAACTGCATGAAGTGAGACCCCCTTTGCAACCACAAGCACAACCAGAATAGCAAGGGAGGAAGCCATACCACCCAAAAGAATGGTGGAGATGAGGCATAGGCAGAGAGAGTAGATAGAACTATCATGCAAAAAACTCCAAGCCAAGCCAAGCCACTGCAAGTTCCACATGTGGCCATCCCTCAAGGAGAGGAGTGTGACCCTATAAACTAGGGCTAAGAACTTGCAATGTGGGAGCAATGAAAAAATCACAACCGCTTGTTTGAGTTCGCCTTTACCTTCCCTCGAATGCTGGACAGGATACTATCTCCAAGGGTGGTGCAGGACGACATAATAAAGCTCTCGGCAAGGCTAGAAATGAGACGGTTGGAGGAAACAACGAGACACCCCATGAGGTGGCAACAGGAGACTATGGATTATTGGGAAGACAAGGCAATGGAGATCCCTCAGAGAGTGGAAGGTGGTAGAGGTCCCTCGAAGAGTGGGAAGACAAGGCGGTGGAGGTCCCTCGGAGAGTGGAAGGGTATGAGGCTCAACCTAAGTGGTGGAAAAACATCTAGGACTCCAACTTAGAGGCCTAAATGGCTTTCTATAGCACCCTACCACATGAGAGGGATAATCCTACCTACATGCCCTACCCACAAAGGATTGGAGTTGACTTCAACTAGGAGGTACATGATAGGTATGACTTCCCTATAATCTACAATGTGAATGCCTTGTCTCCTCAAGAATGCCTAACCTTCACTAAAAGGGACCTTTGCCTAGCATGTTTTCTCAAAGACTTCTCCTTGTGCCCAGATCCTACTTTCATTACCACATGTAACTATCTCTACCTTTTGCAAATACTACTAAAAAAACCTACCACATGGAGGAAGAGCAGTTACCACCCCTCTTTTTTTATATTAATGCAGGAATAGATAGGTATGCAATGGTCTGATGGGATCCACCCTCTTGCTAGCATTTTTTATAAGCCTATTAGATGATATGAGTGATAGTAGGTTCACTAGGTGTAGCCACCCATTTTTATCATCTACGGCCCTCAATGTAAGAGCTAACTTGAAGGTCTATATGCAAAATAGGGCCTTTCTAAGCAAATCCCTTAAGCCTCCATGCAGCTTGGCCTCTGCCCATGAATGGGATGCCACTTAATATACTCCCTTTGTAATCAATAATAATAATAATAGTAATGATAATAACAAAGAAGAAGAAGGAGAAGAAGAAAAGGAAAGGAAAGGAAAAGAAACAGAAAAAGAAGACAAAAAGAAAAAGGGAAGAAAAGAAAGGAAAAGAAGTGAAAGACATGAAAAAGAAAGGAACACAAAAATGAAATCCTGAATCCATCTATCTATAATCAATGAGCATCATAATCGCTGCACCTAGGGACCACCCTAGCCTCCCCCACTTCACAACTTAGGGCACATCAGGACATTTTGATAAACTTGTCTCTCTAAGTCACTCAGAGTACCTTCCTTTATACGAATTGGGTCCTCAAGTGTGGGACAATACCTTGACCCATCTCCGAGTTCCAGCATCACTTGCATAATGCATCGCACGATGAGGTAGACACAACCCCTTAGGAAGTGCACTCTTCTTCTTTTCATGTACATTTTATAGTGGTGTAGCAAGCAAACAACTATAGAGGCCTTCTTCAACCAACCGTCTATCTCCAACATCGGCAACCTTCAAAATTTGCTTCATAGAGAATCCCCAATATGATCTATCTCTCCAAAGGCACCATGAACCAATCCACACCAACCCTCAACATTTTTCACTCATACCATCATGTGCCATGGGATTAGCACTCAGCTAGTGGGAGGGGGATAATTTTAACCCTCGGAAGACAAGACGAAAAATCCAGGAAATTGGAAGTGGAAGATAGTCCCAATGCAAGAGGAAGAAGAGAACAAAGATAAAATAAGTAAATTTTAAAGTGTAAATGTTAGAGGAACGTACACACAAATAAGTGCACTTTAATATGTTTGCAAAAAGAGCACCAGGTGCCTTGTAATTCATCTTGTAAAAGAGCGATCAGCTCTTTCCCATGCATGTTGTAAAGAATAAGAGGCACAGGTTAAAGCCAATGCCAATAGGAAGGAGGAGAAAAGAGAGTAGAGAAATAGACAAAGGGCAGACCAAAAAGGGGATGGTTGCATAAGGAGGGGATAGGGCATGTATAAAAGTCAAAAAATGAATGAAGAATCTCATTCTTGGTGTGTGGCTAAACTTATTCTCTTCTTGCTTCTTGCTCTTGCTTCCTTCTTATGCATGAGAGAGGGAGAGAGGGAGTGTGAGAGAGTGAGGGACTGTGGGAAGCGTTTCTTCTCCTCTCTTTATCTTCTTCTTCGTTTATACTCCTTCCTCTCATACATGGCTATGGAGGTCAAAGCTTGGATCTTGGAGATGGAGCTTATTTGAGAGAACATCTTGGATCGTGGAGCTATCGATGGATTCCTGGGAGGAGGTAACTCGATCGGATTCAAAGGTAAATTCACTACATTGGTGTGTGGAAGAGTGTCCACGGCTATGTGAGAGGTAGCCATAGCTCTCAGGTTGAAACACTAGAAGTGATCCAAGAAAATCACAAAAAAATATTTGTCTAACACTTTGTTGATTTTCTGTACATTTGGAGGTTTGAAATAAAGAAGAGGGTGGGAACAACCTCTTGGGAAATCCAGGAAATCACTGGATGGAAATATTTCATGGACCAGTTTACCAAGGGGGGGTGAAGAGTAAAGATCAATGGAGAAAGGTGAAGGGAAAATGTGTAATGTGAAAAGAAAAGACATGAAATGGATTTGGAGCCATCCAAAGGGCATGTGAGGCTCATAATGTCATGGCTTTGGAGCCTTATGATAATTCAACCAAATGGGACCCTTCTTGGAAGCATTAGTGGAAGAAAAATCAAGCACATGATTTTGTAAAATTTTTAAAAAATACTTCCACTCTGATCCAAAAAAACTTTTCAACATGAAAGTTGTAGCCATGAGCTGAAATTTTGGCTGGTATTTTTTCATAATTTTTTGGAGCTACGAGTCGAGAGATATGGCCAAAATGGTGGATGCCAACTTTTTCCAACTGCGGTGGAGACCACCTCCCAATTTTATACACACCCACACTTTCTTCCCCGCACTTAACACTTCTATAAAACAGCATTTATTAGACTCCCAACCCTTTTCCCTCTCTTCTCCTCTCTCTCAAGCTAATAAACCATTAGAATTTCCCTCCTAAATCACCCTCAAATCATCCTTAATTGTAGTAGTAATGTATGAATTCTCACTACTCTCTCTCCATTATTGCTAGATATGATCTTATTTTATGAAGATTCTCTATATATTTTTATAGTAGAGCTCTTGGACTCAAGCTATGGGGGGGAGAATGGAGACACTCACCTATGATGGAACTTGATTAAGTACAAAATTGGTCAACAAAACATCTAGATGGAGCTTCCACATTGGTGGAACTGCCTTAATGTAGCTTTGGTGGTGTTAATTCCTATTCTATCTTAACCTCCTCCCTAAACACCCTCAAGGCCTATATAAAGAGGCTTTCTCCTTTGTAATTTGTTTAAAAAAAAGAGAGAGCTAAGAGACCTTCTTCCGCCCTATTGAGCCTTTTCCATTCTCTCTCATGAGCTTATGTAGTTCATTCCCTTACTATAGCTTATGCATGCTCTACAGTGTAATAAGCCCATGCTATTGGTGTCCATATTGTGTATATTGGTTATATCTTGAGGGTTCTCCATCTCTTGTGCCCTCTTAAGTTTTATTGATTCATCTATTTTTTGTAGTTCTCTCTCTCTCTCTCTCTCTCTCTCTCTCTCTCTCTCTCTCTCTCTCTCTCTCTCTCTCTCTTAGTTTTCTTCTCTTCTCTCTCACAAGCTCCTCTCCCTCTTGCATAGCATCCTAGTCCACTCTTCCATGACTAGGTGGTGCCCTTACCTCATTCACTTTGTGGCAGAAGTGAGTTTGGCATAGTATAGAGGCTGTCATACCGAATGTTACTGTGTTTCCCGCAACACAAGAGGAGCGAAAAATGGAAAAAATGAAATAGCAAAAAAGGCACAAGATAAAAGCAGAAAAATGCGCCTTGACCGGTAACCAGACCCTGAAAAAATTAAATGTTTAGGCACGACCCTCAAAAAGTCTCAATGTCGCCTCGAGACAACAAAAGAGTAAAAGGCACACCATTAAAATGTGGAAGCGCTCCCGAATCCTTGTAAAAGAGCTCCAGGCTCGCTCCTGTGCAAAGTGTATGCATTATTTGGGAATAGGATAAATTAGAATGGTGGGAAATGGGAAAAAGGGCCTAGGCTACAGCCGGCCATGTAAAAAAAGGAAAAAGGGGATGACCGCCCAAAAAGGATTTAGGGCTTTGTATAAAAAGTTGAAAAGTGAATGAGAATCTCATTCTTGGGTGTGTGGCAAAAGGAGTCTTCTTCTTCCCCCCTTCTTGCTTGAGTGTGCGCTTGAGAGAGGGAGTGTGAGAGTGTGAGGGAGTGAGTGTGTGGGAGTGTGGGAGTGAGGGATCAAGAGGGTGAACCTCTTCACCATCTCATCTTCTCTTCTCTCGTGCGCGTGGCTATGGAGGATGGAGCTTGGAGATGGAAGAAAAGGCTTGAGGATGCTTGAGCTAGCATCAAGGATTGTGGAGCTACCGGAGTGCAACAGAGAGGAGGGTGCTCGATCAAGCATCAAGGTAAGCTCACTACACTCGTAGGTTCGACGGCGCATCGGCTAGGTGAGAGATAGCCATTAGAGCTCGCTTGGAACGCTTCAAACAATAAGCGGTCCGTGGGTCTTGGCAGTTGAGTGAAAACTCCCACATTTTGGTTCCATTGTCGGGACCAACGGATTCAAGCTCGAGCACTTGCGCGCCTCATATCGAGCATCAAAGTAGAGGATTCATCCCCAAAACGGAGCTTGAGATAGGTAGGGAAGTTTGGGTGTTTTTGATCTTCAAAACAAGTAAGTATTTTGGGACATTTTGGTTGTTTGATGATTGGAAAACATGGAGAAATTAGTTCAGTTTTTTGCTTTCGATTTTTGTTGCGTTTAGAGTAGGCTAACATTAGGAAATCGCACCTGAGAGGCATAGGGTTGCTGATGTGAAACAAGGAGAAAATCGGGGAAAACAGGTGGAAAATGGGAGAAATGCTCATTTGAATGTGTAGAAATCGCAAGGGGAGTGATCAGTAACATCCGGGTAATGTCCAGTAGGGGTATAAGTTCTTGGAGGGCAAGGAAATCCTCATTTGCAACCAGCTGAGAGCAAGAGTGAGAGAGAGAGAGCTTGGGTGACCCATTCGATCGATCAGTGCGAGGAGTGACGTTGCTATCGGTGATCCCCAGGTATATAGATCTCTCCCCCATCACTCCAACATCATTCCTATTGAATCTTGTAGCCAATAATAATCAATATCTTAAGATTTTGGACGACTTTATGCTCGAAAGTGCGTTTGGGTCAGCGGAATCGGACACACGATTCAGTGTCCGATTCTCAGAATCGGATGTCCTATTCTCAGAATCGGATGTCCGATGGAATCGGACGTTCAGACAACCGTTCGATCAGACCAACCCGTCCGATTTTGGGAATCGGACCACTCAGACACTCGAACCAACCCCATCTGATCGGATGCTTCGTCCGATCGTCTGATCGAGGAAATCGGACTCACAAATTAGGACACGTCAGCAATCGGACCACACACCTGGTCCGATCGGACCACTTGTCCGATTTGCAAAAATTGGACACTTGACCCCCGTCCGATTCTGAGAATTGGATGGCTCAAACTCGGACCCACCTGGTCCGATTCCAAGAATCGGACCACTGGTAAATCGGACGTCCAATTCTCAGAATCAGACACACCCTTAGGCAGAAAAGAAAAAGAAAACATCAAAAATTTACCCCCACAACCGACTGGAAGCGCAACCCGCTCCAGGACAACATAGCGAACGCCTTGTAGGCAATTCCTGAGGTAGGAGTCATGACCAAGGGACAGGGGGACAGTGCTGGAGCACTCCCTAGTGACCTGATGCATTGAGAATGGAAATCCAATCAGAGGACCTGTGTGATCGACCCCCTAGTGAACAGCAAAAAGCAGCACAGACCCTAGAACCTGCTAGAACGGCCAGGACATGAGCAACGAAGCTTATCAGGCCCGAGACAAGACAAGAGGAAGTAAGCATATAGAGATCGATTGCCGCACTCACATTGAATTTTGCACTTGAAGTATACATAAGAAAGCTGAAAGCTTGATAGGGCACAAGTGCACGAGAAGCGACACATGCACCGAGTGACCATAAATTGAGGGTTGTATTCAATAACCAAAGGAACTCACTCAGATAAACCACTCAAGGAACCCACCAATAGGAGAGGACCCAAGACATAGACAAACCATCAAAGTGCAGAATAGGAGCAAACAGGAAGCGCAATGACAAGGATCTGTCAAGTCCATTCAACCTGATCAACAGCGTAGTGGAGCAAGAGAACTCGACCATGACGGAAGAGAGCTCAGACCATCGGTCTAATGAGGAGCTTGATTTGAACGTATTCCCAAATGCTATTCAACACAGCTGGTGAGCAGTTACGACGAGCACGCTCGGTATGAGCACCGTGGCAGGACAACAGACGCAATCATTGCAGATCTAAAGGAGGAGAGAAGGCTAGCCTGCAAGGCATTCCAGGGAATAGCCGAGTACAATAGGGATCAGCAGGCTAGGAGCCAAAGGCAAAGCATGGAGCTACATGAGGTGCAGCGAGTGCTGAACTTGGCTGGCCGAAACCGAATGGACCATGAGAGAGCACTAGAGGGAGACTTGACGTTGAGCGAGCTTCTCATGAAACGGCTTCTCGATAATACAGCAGTAGAGCAGAGTGCCACCGCACTAGTGATGTCGCTGCTTGCAGGATTAGGGGCGAACCAAGGCTCAAAAATCCAGGCCAAAATACTGATTGTTGCCAAGCAACTCAATAAGTACCAACCTCATGACGACCCATATAGCTTTGTTGAGCAGTTTGAGCAAGTCTGCAAAAGCCAATGGCATCAACGACCAAACTCAACGCTCTCAAGCATTCGGGCTTTGCCTAGGCGGCAAGGGTAGGACGTGGTATACAAGCCTACATGCTGCAAAGTGAGCCAACTTCAATGACCTCAAGGATCTCTTCGTCAAGAGATTCGCGGAGCCCGGATACTCCGATAACCTGCTAGTACGCTTGATGAACGTCAAGCAGAAAGAGAAAAAGGACATCCGCGACTACGTGACCCATGTGAGGAGTCTCTTTAAGAGAATCCCTCTAGGCGAGCAACCGACTGACAGGGCAGTTTCGACTATATTCATCAGCAAAATTCGAGACGAGGAGTTGTATAAGGCTTTGGCAGGCAATTCAAGCTTGCAGCGGGACGCGGTAGCTAGAGTGTTTGAGGAAGCCATCAGAACCGATGATCAGCTGAAAGAGCGGGACTCCAAGAGCTCAAATCTCGAGGAGACCAACTTGCGAAGCTCAGAGAGAACATCAGCCTCTAGTGAGCAGTCAATCCCATCATCCCAAGATAAGGGGAAGGCCACCAAGACAGACCAAGGCTTGGCTGAGGTCAAGATGGAATAAGCCAAGTTGCAAGACATGTTGAGATGGCCAATGCGCCCGCATTCCCAATGTGTGTATTGTGGCGGAAACCACTTGCTGGCCGAGTGTCAAGACCCTAGTTAAGACCTTGTGCTAACTGCGATAGGTTCGGCCATGATGTCACGCATTGCAAATTACCAAGAAGATTTCCATACTCGCAACCCTATGGCCAACCTTACCTAGCAAACAGGCCGCAGCCATTCTTCGGAAGGGGAGCCCCATTGGCTCTTCCCGCGCCTAGCGATATGAAACCAGCCGTCCCTAGAATGGGCATAAACCCTACAGGCATTCCTAGACCACCTGGTCCTTACGTGACCCACCCACCGAGCAATGCTCCAGTCCGAATGATGAAGAGACCTACATATACCCTTACGTCTCATACGATGACGAGGGCAACGCGGTCCTCATGGATTATCGACCCGTGCCGGTGATGGTGTTAGGACGAGAATGAGGTAGAGGCCTAGGATGGCAGACGCAGGAACCAATGACTTAGGGTCACCCTGGTCATGTCTCATCACGCTGCCCTGAAAGAGAGCAGCAAAACAGATACAAGGCTGACCAAAGATGCACAGAGTGCGGGATCACCCATCTTTTCGTAGATTGCCCAAAGCGAAAGCCATCCTCTAGCTACGCCAACATGCCATCTATCCCATTGGGGCTGTTTGGTGTCAAAAACCTCGATGGGGAGGCCACACCTATCCCATTGCGAGTTATGACCCGAGCCCAAACGAAGCAGGCCGGAATCTCTCTGCCAGGACCTAGCAATCTTGACGCAACCTCGATAGAGAAGAAAAGCCGTAGGCGGAAGAAGAAGAGATCGGAAGCTAAAGTCGCACTAAAAACCGAGAGTGCTACGACTCTGCATGCGGGAAAGAAGGTTTCAGACACAGAGGCAGAGACTTCAACCCCTAAGACGGCCGAAAAGGGAAGCGCTAAGGTAGGGGGATACCTACATCCGAAGTGACAATTAGAGGCCATAAAAAAGGTGAAGGAATGGGTGAAGGAGGCTCAAGAGCATCTCAAAGACGCTGAGCCCATCATAGAGGACGAGATCGATGATCACCGCCTCAATCTAAGTCGGCAGAAGCAACTGCACCGCAAGCAGTGCCGCTAAGACGAAGCCTTGACGCGACAGAGCCACGGGTCAGTCACAGCTAGTGGCCCAGACAACTTGGGTTAGGGGAGAGACGAGTATCCAACGATCTCCTGACCACGTTGGTGACTATCCCTGTAACTCTTAGCCTGGGAGATTTGCTTAAGCAGCATCCTACCCTATGGCAAGACCTTAAGCAGTGGGTCGAAGGGTCACAAGAGCAGGTCACGGTAGGCCCTCAAGACCATGATGCAAAAACGCAATTACCGAGTTTGACGCTGCACTCCGTGCCTAAATCTTTGCACGTCAATGCCTTTTGGGAAGGCTCTGAGATGCACGCAGTCTTACGGGTCCTAGCCCTAGGTGACATAACAAGGAAGGGAATCGTAGACACGGGAGCTGGGGTTAGTGTGCTTAGCCATGCAGTGCTCTAGACTTGGGGAAACCCGCCCATCGAAACTGCTAGGTTTAATGTCACGTTAGCAAAAGGTATGAGAGTGAAGCCATTCGGGGTACTTAAGAATTGGCCAGTGAGGATCGCAGGTGTCCAGTTCTCGGTTGACTTTATAGTCATGAAGGGAGTGGATTACGATATCCTATTAGGCCGACCCTGGATGCGCAACGCTAGGGTCATCGAAGATTGGGGTAACGGCTTGATCTTCCTTGGCAATAGAGCAGATGCCGTGAGAATAGAGATGGACACTTGGAAGACCTCGCCAGTCGACCTAGACGCCATCTCTACTATGCTCAAGGGGAACACTCAGGTCAAGAAGCCCTATGGGCCCTTGACCAAGTATATCCCATGCCCAGAGGATGAGCAGGATTAGATGCATGTTCTTGCTACAATCGACCTGCCATTCTCAGATCATGAGGCGTATGAGCAAGCCACCAAAACGATCGGCAAGTCTAACGAAGCACTCTCTACACCAATCTGCATGATGGCAGGAAGCCTCCGTGGAAAGCCTAAGCCTGTCACTTCCACGTACCATCCAACAAAAGGGAACTCCAGGGGATACTGGAATACCTAACAAACCAGCCAGCTGGCGATCTAGCTGCAAATTTCAAACCTCTCCAGGATCTCTTAGAGGAATCCAAGTGGTAATGGACCAGGGTGCATGATTTAAACCTCATATATAACTGGGCCCTAGTTCTTGACCAACGGCACGAGACATACCAACCCCTAGGGGACAACGAGCAATCGGACGACAAAGATTCTAGTGACGAATACGAAGACTACCAATCCTTCAATGATGAGAGCGAGGGTGAAGTAGATACCATAGAATACGACACTGAAGGACAAGAAATTGAGTAGATACAAGCAGACGCCAAGCCACAAAAAAGGCAGACCCTTAGAGTAGAGCGAGGAGTCATGCGCATGGAATGTGATCACGCTTGGTTGGAACATACAAGCCATAGACCTTGAGCAAGCAGGCCTAACCGAGCCACGAACGACATCAATACTTAGGACTGAATCATAGGCAGACCCTTAGAATAGAGCAAGGAGTCATGCACATGGAATGTGATCGCACTTGGTTGGAATGCATAGGAGCCATAGACCTTGAGCAAGCAGGCCTAGCCCCGACATCAATACTTAGGACTGAATCACCATCTAAACTGCGGCCACCAAGGGAGACCACCTCTTCTAGTGAAGATGGAGAGTTTGACTCTGAATCGGAAGTTAGTTTGGATAGTGATCCAGAGATCCCTAGGCTACCCACAACCAGACGTACCAAGAGGGACCTACCCGTCCACTTGAGGCGCAGACGGTTAAGGTAGGAAAAGGCAAAGCAACCCAGGGATACACGAACAGAAGAATAGCGAAAGCCGTAGGACCTCCCTAAATGCTTCACAAACTTCAAAAAAGGGAATAGGATAGTAGTTCTGTTAGGTGCCAAACGTCAAGGGCAGACGAGCGATCGAGAGAGTAGCCAAAGTCAAGGAGGTAGACTTAGCCCAGGAAGGGGAAACACCACGACCAGTGTTCATTGCCGATGACTTGACGGGCAAAGAAGAAACGAGTCTTGTCGCTCTCTTGCGAGAGTATATAGACGTGTTTGCCTAGTCCTTAGAGGAGCTACAGGGGGTAGACCTAGTGTTGTGACTCATAACATACCCATGATGTCGAACGCAGCGCTAGTCAAGCAACGACCATACTCTATGAATCCAAAACACGCTCATGCTATCAAAGAGAAAATTAACAAGCTGATGAGAGCTGGATTCATTTACGAAATTGAGCACATAGACTAGGTATCACCCATAGTCATTGTGATGAAGAAGAACAAAAAAATCCGAGTGTGAGTCAATTACAAGAAGGTGAATGCTGCTACGAAGCGACAACTATCTATTGCCGTACACCGAGCACATGCTCGAGAGGGTGGCAGCCAAGGAAGCCTACAGTTTTTTGGACGGCTTCTCAGGGTACAATCAGGTGCAAGTGCATCCTGGGGATAGGCACAAGACTGCCTTTGCCACTGAGTGGGGCGTCTTTGCATACATAGTCATGCCCTTCGGGTTGACCAATGCCCCTGTCACTTTCCAACGTCTCATGTGCACCATCTTTAAGGGCATGCTTCGCAAGGAGTTAGAGGTCTTTATCGACGACCTGTGTGTCCATTCGACCTGGATCAAACACTTAGAAAAAATTCAGGCAGTCTTTGAACGATGTCACTTATATCGTCTCTCCTTGAACCCCTTGAAGTGCCAGTTTTGGGTAAAGCACGGATGCATCTTAGGACACGTGGTGTCGAAGGACGGCATTGCCACTGACTTCTCGAAGGTCATTGTTATTGTTGACCTTCCACCCCCAGTTAATTACAAGGGAGTTCAATGCTTCTTAGGCCATACAGGATACTATCGACGGTTTGTACTGAACTACGCGTTGATCAGTAGACCATTGTACAAGCTGCTGATTGTCTTCGAGTGGACCAAGGCATGCCAATGAGCGTACAAAGAATTGAAAAAGGCTCTAACAATAGCACCAATTTTACGAGCCCCAGATTGGACCATTACCTTCCACGTGCACATCGATGCTTCTAAGTTTTCCGTGGGGGTAGTGTTGTGCCAACCTAGTGAGCACAACTTAGATTATGCAGTGAGCTTTGCTAGCAGACAACTCACTGAGACGAAGATGAACTACTTGACAACAAAAAGGGAGGGATTAGCCATGGTGTTCGCTGTGAAGAAATTCCGGCACTATCTATTGGCCACACCCTTCGTCTTTTTCGTGGACCATCAAGCCCTAATCTATTTAGTAAACAAACCTTGTGCTACAGGGCGCATAGCTCGATGGCTCCTCCTACTTCTAGAGTTTGATTTCTCCATGGTAGTACGAAAGGGAAAACAACATTACATGGCTAATCACATGTCATGCATCCCCACAGGAGAAGCCGTTGGACAAGGCATCATTGACAAGTTACCCGACACCCACCTATTCCACCTGTCCAGCGAGAGAGACTTATTTAAGGTTGATCTAACGCCATATTGGGCAGACGACATAGTCCAAGTGCTCGAGGACGGACTACCTGTGCGACCAATAGAAAAAGCTCGACTTAGGTGCTTGATCCTGAAAATCCAGCCCTGATTGCAGGCCAACTCTATAGGCTGGGGCAAGACGGATTGCTACGTAGATGTGTGTGTGAGCATGAGATGCACGATGTGCTCTCAAAGGCGCATAGCGGCATTGCGGGAGGACACTTTAGTGGAGACACGACAGCACGAAAGGTGTTGCAGTCTCAACTATGGTGGCCCACACTTTTCCACAACGCCAAGCGGTTCGTCAAGCATTGTGACGAGTGCCAACAAACAAAAGTCCCGATTCATAAAGATCAAATGGAGTTGACCCCAATTATTGCTCGACAACCATTCGAAAAATGGGGAATCGACTTTATAGGACCCATTAGTCCTGCGGCGCAGTACTCACAAGCCAAGTACATCGTTGTGGCCACGGATTACCTCACAAAATGGGCAGAATAAGAGCCACACGAAAAAACGACGCGAGGACGACTGCCAAGTTCTTATGGGAGTAAGTGGTCTTGCGCTTCGACTGCCCCATCGAACTGGTTAGTGACCAAGGCACACACTTCATCAACGAAGTGATAGCACATCTCCTATCCACCTTTCTCATTATCCATCGCAAATCCTCACCATACTACCCTCAGGTGAATGGCCAGGCAGAATCAACTAACAAGATTCTTATCAATATCCTGACTAAAGTAGTCTCAGTCTCACGTAGCGACTGGGACAACAAGCTGATGGCAGCATTGTGGGCCTACTGCATAGCTTATAAAACGGCTGTCGCGGCCAAACCCTCTTTAGGCTGACCTATGGAACTGAGGCAATTCTACCATTAGAATTCTACATTTCTAGCCTGAGAATAGCATTCCAAGAATGATGGGAAGGGAAGGAGGCATGGAAGCAATGCCTGGTCGAGCTTGAACGCCTATTAGAGACTCGTCTTCTAGCCACCCACGCCCTTATCTGTGAGAAAGCCCGATGCAAGAGTTGGTTCGACAAGCATGTCAAGTAGCGGGAGTTTGAACAGGGTGACTTAGTGCTCCTTTACTCAGTTAAGGGGCATAAGCAAAAAATGAAATTCAGAGGTCTCGGACCCTTCAAGGTTCATGCGATCAGCCGAACCGGCAATGTCGAGCTTGAGACACTAGACGATGAGGGAATAGGCTTCTTCAATGGCAGTCGTGTCAAGAAGTACTACCCTCCCATGCATCCTTGGCATTAGCCACCATTGTTAGAGTCGATGGTCAAAGTACGAGTAGCTACAATCACCGAAATCAACGAAGAGGATGAGGAAGCCATAGAACCCGCTTACCTGCGTATCACAGTCTCACTGCCAAGCAAACATGCACTTTCAATACCTTGATCGACGAGGGTACAGACTTCAATGTCTTAACCCACAGTCATTGGATCCAACTTGCCAAACCACTACTTCAACCCACAACTGCCAAATTAAACCCATATGGAACCCACTCATACGCACTTCTCGGCAAGTGCAAAGTTGCTGTTTCTATCGAGTCTGAGACTGTTCCAATGCTTTTTTACGTATTGCCAAGTGCTATAGACGCAGGCACGGAGTCAGTGCTGGGGCGAACCTTCAAAAAGCAGACTCACTGCAATGTTGATTATGAGTCACAGCGCATCCACCTAGCAATAGGCAACGTGCGCATTGCCACAGCTTTCAGCAAGGGTTGCGCGACACGATCACCGTCCGCAAAGCCACCAATAGAAACATCCATCGACAAGACTAAGGAGGGGGTAGTGTGAGGCCACCACTCCCCGACTTCCATAAACTACAACCCGCAGCAACCAAAGCTAAGGCCCAACAACCTCGCTTCCAGTGGGTGCCTAAATATCCGCAACAACCGCCTAGAAGTCGACACTCCTATCCTCATAAGACTCAGAACTCTAAACCTAGGAAACCAAGACGCAATCACAGGAAGCATCGTGTGATCAAGCAAAGATGGGTCCCTAAAGCCCTCTTGCATGCGCAAGGCTACTACGAGGGAAATATCTGGTTATGGATCCCTAAGGTCCCCACGGTCGAAGGCACTATTCATACGCCACCCTCAAGCTTGATCAGCCCATGTCCCATAACACCTCAAAACCATAAGCTGCTGTGATCTCCAGAGCCCTAGCCATCCGACTCATTTACGCTTTGGCCCAAGAGAGTCGCACAAACCTATCGGCCCAAGCAACAGCCACCGTCACCGAAGGCATCATCCGACCAAGTCAATCTGACTCCCCAAAGCAAAGCTGACTGTAGCATTCCATCTGTTGTGGTTGACCCTAATCCACCCATATTACAAACAACCCAACTGCAAGCTCAAGGAAACTCCCAACCGCAACCATGTATTGTCAAGGCCTCTAGTTCTAGCAAACCTCGGCCACCCGTCGGCCTTATGCCCTCCTATGAACAAAAATCCTTTCTAGCGCTAGTTGCTGACCTTACTGAGGACACAGGGGAGGACGTGGTGCAATGCATTAAATGACTCGATGCCACCTTCGTGTCGCTAGCCCTCAGCTATGACCGCTTAGACTTAGGTCTATTAGAAGAACCCTTTGCAACGGAAGTGCGCAATATGCCTTGCTCTTGGGAGACTTTTGAATTCGCATTTGCAAAAGCTTCTCGCTCTGTTGTTGAGTTGCTCAATAGCGAGATCTCCAAAGAGCAAGCCATTAAACAACGTCTCATCACATCCTACGATCAACGAACCACTTCTGCTATCACTAATCAGGAAATCACCGAGTTATCCAAGCTCGCTGCTACTGACTCCACGTTTTTGAAGCATCGGTACACTATTAGGCTGCAATGGGAAGTTGAGGGGTGCCGCATAATGACCAACGTTGAGCAGCGCCGTGCAATCAAAACAGCAGAGTACGACCCCACCTACGTCGTGCCAACCTCGTATCAAGTATTAACCACTCTTCGTGACCGACCCATGGAAGAACACATCAAGGCACATCCCTACCTTGACCGCCTCTTAACAGAGGAAGAGATCCACATTGCAAGTCGAGTCGATTTTGGCGATCTCCTAACCGATGTTCTAAGATACATCACGCACGTGGGCATCCATCCATTTGAATTAGACCATGAACCTCAACTAGAGTACAACCCCAACTTCTATGCTTGGCTCCTGCGCAAATAGACCGATGCTCTTTATGCTAAACGCCCTTTTCCTCTCAACCTCCAATCCTAGGACAGATTCTTCTTGTTCCAAAGGGGGAAGGGGTAAGGTGGAATTTAAAAAGTAAACCAACTATGAAATGTCAACAAAATTTGAAATGCAATGGTAAGATGTAATGGTAAAAGCCTGAAAAGAAAAGTTAAGGCTATACTCAAAATATTCCAAATCAATAAAATTTGCTATGCTTTTCTTCTTTCAACAAGTTTTTTGTCAAAAAACACTAATAGTGGAAATGGTTGAACGTGCAAGCATCGATCATGGCAAGCCAAGACAAAGCGTGCAAGCTCCCCTTCTCGGAGGAGGAGCAAGTGAAGTACGGCCTCACGGTGGGGACGAGAGCCTTCAACTAGTTGAAGTTCTGTCACATCTTCAACCTTGAAGACGTGGCCATCGAAGAGCCGGCAGTGCGCCAGATCATAGACCAATGCCATCTGCAGAAATACCTAGACACAGTGGGCCAGAGGGTGGACTACACCCAGTGCGCCGACTTTTTGCGCACCTTTAACAAAAACAGAGGCACCATCACGATGCACGAGAATGAAGCCACTAGGCAAGTATAGATCGAGCTGACGCCGAAGTTGGTGGAAAGGGCACTGGGGCTGCCGAATAAGGTGGAAAGAAAGCCGAAGAGGGACGTCTACACCATGTTGGGAATGGACAAGGTGAAGGTCCATACCAATGATGGGATTAGCTTAGCAGACATCCCAAACCCAGACATCCAGCTGCAAGCAAAAATGGTGCACACTTTGTTCTCGAGCTAGAGATACAACAATATAATTAGCCGAATCAACATGCCTCTGCTCGACAGCATTGCGGCACAATCACTGGACGAGGTAAACCTGAATGGGCTTGTGAGGAGAACCATAGAGGCTTCGGCTAAGGCCCTAGCAACAGGAGGAAGAGCCACTGGAGGAGAATCCCCATCGTCCCGATCAACACGCAAGGCATCATCCTCCAAAGCCGCAACCATAGGGTTTGGAGGCGTCCTTACTGCCATAATCCAAGAAGCACTAGGGCAAGGACGGGAAGAAGAAGATAAGAAGGGAGGCGAAGAAGGAAGTGACAAGTCACCGTCACAATCCCCACCTCACACAGGAGAGCAGCTTCAGATGAAACAGAGACTGACAAAGACGAAGAGGGAGAGTCCCAGGGCAACCCACAGAGGTACGCAAAACAAAGAACGAAAGCCCTGCATGGAAAGAGGGAAGAGGAGAGCAAGAAAAAAGAAAATGAAGATCTGGAGAGGGTCGAAGGGAGTCGGTTAGGGATGAGGAGGAGAGAAAAAAGAAGACTGAAGAGGAGTTGACAAGAAAGGAAGAGGAGGAAATAGCATTGGCCACCCATCGCTCCATTGAGGAGCAACACAAAAGAGATGAGAAAGGCACAAAGAGCCCACACCGAACAAAAGCACCTGGTTCCAGCACCAGTGTGCTGGAAATCACACCCCCACCCCTAGCAGAAGGAAAAGACAAAGAATCGATGATGCCAACTCCCCCCCTCTTTGTACCTTCCACGCCAGCCACTCTGATCATGGCAATGCCCACTACCACCGCCACCCAAGGCTCCACTCCAAAAGTCGATGAGAGCAACATGGTCACTTGGTTGCAATTCCTGGTGGAAAGGGAGTTGGCAAGAGAAGCGGGCATAGCCACCCTAGCATCAAGAGTGAAAAGGGTAGCCACGGCTAATCTGGAGCCAAGGCCAGAGCTAAAAAGGTAGAAAACAGAAGCCGTTGTCACCACCGCCACCATGTCCCATCTCCCACCTCCAGCAGGCCAATACGATGAGTACGTTAAGGAGCTACTCTCTCATCTAGAAAAGGCCAAGAAAGAAAAGAGAACAGCCATGGAGGAGCTGGCAACAGAGCGAGAGTCACGAGCCGCTCTCCAACTGGAGAAAACAAAGCACATAGCAGAATACCAAAGGGAGATTGCTGTGCTAAAGGAAGAAGCCAGCAATAAGGACGCAGAAGAATCAAAAGCCTTGAAGGAACGTGACTCTGCTTGGGAAGGAAGAAGAAAAATCTTAATGGATCGCCTCAACGAAGAGAGGGAGACCAATGCTCACCTACGGCACAAGAACGACCAGCTCTCTGCAGTCAACCTGGAAGCACAAAACCAGCTTGAGAAGATCAGGCAGGAGGCTGCAGAACTAGACCAACTAAGAGGAGAGCAGGTGTGAAGGATGCAGGGGAAGTTGGACCAGCTCAATGCACAGATCGCCAATGAACACCAGGAGTAGTCCTGCCTACACCGCGAGCTCGAGAACCAATAGCAACAGCTCATGGCTATGACCCTCCATCAAGGGGAGAGCTTGGAAGATATGGAAAAGAGAGCGAAAGAATGGGCTGACCACAATGAGAGGAGAATACGAGACCTGGCACGCCGGTGGCTGGCCAAAGCATAAGGAGATAGAGTGCTGGGTGAGAATCAGACAGAGGCGGCCCAGCTCTCCATGATAGCCCAGCAGCACACCTTCCTCAACACGCTGCTCCACTCCACCAAACCAAAAGAAAACGAAGCCAATGATCAGCTGTGCTGTAAAAGAAGCTAGCCATTGCATGCAGAGCCCTAACAGCAGGCCTGCATGTACCACTACAACTGGGAGGCCCACCGTAGAGCCTCGAGGAGCAAAGAAGATATCTTGGTAGGCCTGACAGCGCAGGAAATCGACGAACTCGGCTTCACAGAGGCAAAGGCGCAAGAAGACATGCAAGTAGAAGGGGGTGAACCAGAGTTTGATTTAGGACCTTAGGAGGAGGACTACATCCCACCACCCCCTCCTCCACAACAAGATGAAGTGCAACTCCCTGACACATCTGCTAAGAGGAAAGCAGCCCTGGCTAAGCGCAGGAGAGAAATGGTAGAGAAGGCAAGGAAAAAGTTGAACGTTAGACCTGTTCCAAGACAACCTGCCCCTCTCCCACCGCGCCCCGAGAATCTCCCTGCTAAATTCCATGTAGAGTTGATTATCTGGGAACAGCAGGAATGTGCCCGCTATCCCTTCGACTTGAGCTTTGAGCTTCCCACTACACTAAACAGATTAATGCGCATTAAGCTTGTGAACGACGTAATCGCTATGGGTGCAAGGTTCAAGGACAAGTGGCTAGTGGAGCGAGAGGCCAACCCAACTGCTTGGGGAGCCGAGGACCGTGAATTTTGGCAGGATAAAGTCCTCCAGGTGCCTAGATCCGTGGAAGGCTATAATTGCCAACCCACCTGGAGAAGACGCATTTTTTATGTCAACCTTGACGCTTGGATGGCTTTTTGCAACACCCTCCCTTCTGAAAGGAACGACCCCATTTTCATGCCATATCCTTGAAGGGTAGAAGTGGATTTTAATCCGTCCATCCACGGCATGTTCGACTTCCCCATCATCTATAATGCCAATAGCACCTCCTATTAGGATGCCCTTGTATTTACCCTCCCTGATTTGTACAGTTCTATAGATAGATTCCTTAGTGAGTTCACCTCCTACCCTGACCCCGCCTTCATAACAACTTGTAATTACCTCAGACTAATTAGGGTCCTAGTCCACCAAGAGCCTGCCCCTCAAGAACGCCACCTCCCACCCCTTTTCTTTGACCCCAATGCCATAGACAGCAGCACCATGACTCGCCTCATGATGCACGCTGCTCTTTTGCCATCCTTCTGTGTTACACTACTTGAGGATATGATCGATAGCAAATTCACACAGTGCAACCACCCCTTCCTTTCCACCACCACTCTCAAAACCCGCCTCAATCTCAAGGGCTACTTGCTGAGTCGTAGATTCCTTAACAAGGCCCCCCACCCTCCACAATCCCCTACCCGCCATTCGGATGACGAGGATTAAACTCCCGTCATTCCCGTGTATCACAGGTATCTATGTATAAGCCTCTTCTCTTTTTTTTTTAATAAAAAGAGAAAAGGATAAACTGGAAAGAAGAGACAACAGCAAAGCATAGCAATGCCAAGGGATGCATCTACTATTAAGCAAAGATAAGAGAGAGAGACCTTCGCAAGATCCGCTTGCAACTCCCCTTTGCCTCGTCGTGCACCACCGTCACTGCACCTAGGGTTCTCCCTAGCCCCTTCCCCACCTCACGCTTAGGGCACATCAAGGGCAGGACTTTCAGACCTGTCACCCTAAGACTTGCACTGCACCTCCAATGACACACGAACTGGGTCCTCAAGTGTGGACATTACCAAGGGCTTGCCCAAGGTTGACCCATCTCCTAGTTCCACTCCCACGGGCACCACGCGCTACACGGAGAGGCAGACACACCCCTTAGGGAGTGCACAACTTTTCTGCAGGTTATGTTCGAGTTTCAACAACTAGCTACTCAGCTGAAGCAGCTCACCCCCGGCATCCTTGAATGACCAAAATCTGTTCCATATGCCGGACGTGACACCGTTGCTGTTGTTTCAAGAGCTTTTTTGCATTGGAGTGGACGGACCAACGTGCTTCACGCCGCCAACCATCTGCCTGCTGATGGCTACCATAATTGAACCAAATCAAGCAAAAGGAGTACTCAGTAATACACCTGCCATTGGCATAGATCTTGGAACCTCATCTTCCAAGGATGCATGCCCAATGCCTCAAGATCTACGGATCGCTTATTGATTCCCCAAGCCTGAAGAATTTCAATGCAAGGTTGAAGATCTTCAACGCAGAACTGAAGACCTTCAACTCAAAGATAACGATCTTCAAATCAAAGACACAAATTTTCAATGCAAGGACAAACCATATCATTGTCCAGGTAGAGTTCGAGGGGGTGGGGGCTTCTCTAGGATAAATCCCTCCAATACCATCCTCCTAAAAGATTGCTTATTGCTTCAAGTGTTTCTAATGCTCAAGGGACGACCGGCTACATAATGGACGCCACAACTGTGTGAAAGATGTCGAGCATCTCCATGAAGCCTAAAGCACGCCGGAATCTCTCCTAGTCATCGTCATTAAACCCCATCACCTCTCATTCACACAACCACCGAGTAAGCAGTGTCATCCACTTACCAGTTCCGCCTAGCAGCAAACCTAACTAGCCAGTACTTCCCACTGCAGTGCCATGGGACTGGCACTTGGCTAGGAGGGGGGTAATGTTACCGTGTTTCCCGCACCATAAGAGGAGAGGAAAATGGAAAAAAGGAAATAGCAAAAAAGGCGCAGGATAAAAGCAGAAAAAGGCGCCTTGACCGGTAACCAGACCCTAAAAATTTTAAATGTTCGAGCAAGATCCTTACAAAGTCTCAGTGTCACCCCGAGACAACAAAAGAGTAAAAGGCGCACCATTAAAATATGGAAGCGCTCGTGAATCCTTGTAATAGAGCACCAGGCTCGCTCCTGTGTAAAGTGTACGCATTAGTTGGGAATAGGATAAATTAGAATGGTGGGAAATGGGAAAAAGGGCCTAGGCTACAGTCGGCCATGTAAAAAAAGGAAAAAGGGGATGACCGCCCAAAAAGGATTTAGGGCTTTGTATATAAAGTTGAAAAGTGAATGAGAAGCTCATTCTTTGGTGTGTGGCAAAAGGAGTCTTCTTCTTCCCCCCTTCTTGCTTGTGTGTGCTCTTGAGAGAGGGAGTGTGAGAGTGTGAGGGAGTGACTGTGTGGGAGTGAGGGATCAAGAGGGTGAAGCTCTTCACCATCTCCTCTTCTCTTCTTCTCTTCTCTTCTCTTCTCTTCTCTCTCACGCACGGCTATGGAGCTTGGAGCTTGGAGATGGAGGAGGCTTGAGGATGCTTGAGCTAGCATCAAGGATCGTGGAGCTACCAGAGTGCAAGAGAGAGGAGGGTGCTCGATCAAGCATCAAGGTAAGCTCACTACACTCGTAAGATCGACGGCGCGTCGGCTAGGTGAGAGATAGGCATTAGAGCTCGCTTGGAATGCTTAAAATAATAAGCGGTCTGTGGGTCTTGGCGGTTGAGTGAAAACTCCCACACTGAATTTCCTTCATCAGAAGCAATAAGCTGTCTATGGGTCTTTGCGGTTTGCTAGCAAGAGTAGCAACATTAAGAGTTGTTCCTATCTTGATGATGCAATCCATGAATTCAATGACTTGAATGATTTATTCTTCGAAGCATGTTCTAGATTTTGTAAAGTTGAGGAAGAAGGTGATCTTGGGAATGCATTTTTTGCATATAACAGATCGGAAATATTTTCCACTGATGAACTTAGAAGAGGAAGAGGATGAGACGAGGACATCAAACCTAGATGAAATTTCAACAAGCTCCTCAATAATCATAGAGGAAATTGGTATTATTGAAAATGATCATGATGGACCTGAGGAGAGTTTAGTTACAACATTTCCTTATGAGGTAGATATTCTACCTTTTGGGTTCAAGCAACTTCGAGTGGTTGCTAAAAGGCCTTAATATCGTTAGCTAGAAAAGAAGGAAAGAGAGCAAAGAAACGGGGATAATTGTAAACCTTTACAATGGCTAATATTACATGATGATAGGGATGACCCATCTCCGATCTTAAATAGATTTTCCTAGAATTTTAATGAATGTCATGGTAGTTACGATAGAATAATTAGAGAATAAAAAGAGGCTTTGGAAATAGAACACGAGGCAGCAGTGTTGTGAATGACACAATGAAGGAAATTGTTGAGCTACAAAAAGAGAAGTCAAAATTCCAATTTAGGGAGAGAAGATATCTAGAAGAAATTTCACTTCTAGAGATGTATTTAGAAGAGCGAGACTCTAAATTAAATAGTGATGTTCAACAAATGGAACAAATATCACATATTTCTAGAAAATGCTTGATTGAAAGTGAGAAAATGAATGAATTTTGAAAAAAAGGAAAATCTTCGGCTATTTCTGGATTTGGATTGCAAGAGAAAAATCCTACTAACGCTCCTTGGTTATATCATTCCTTTAAGTGTTGTATAAGAAAAAGATGTATCATTATTTTGAGGGGCAGCTAGTGGGATATCATAGATGCTAATTGAAATCAACTAAGGCTCGCATGCAAAATATGTGTAAGGTAGTGTTACCTCATCCAAAAAGAAGAATAATGGATTTTACTATCTATGGGCATGGAGTTGAACCACAACTTAGATGGTTTGAACCTTTGGCACCAAATAACTTTCTAGAGCTAAAACGAGACGTACACTATCTAGAGTGTTGAATCCAAGGTGAGGAATATGAGAATTTGCACTTATTAATCAAGCTTAGTAGTAATCAATGATCTTGGAATTCAAATGACCAAGAATGTTTGGAAAAGCATAATAGAAAATTACATTGTTATCATCAAACACTACATGCTCAACTTTCATGTGATCAGAAGCAGATTTCCCAGATAATTGGTTTTATAAAAACCACATTCATAGTAAAGTACAATAGAAATCCGAAGCCCACCTTGCATTGTTTGAGTGAAAAGCAAGGGAGATATACTAGGAAGTTATTACTTGATATATTAAGTGTTTACAAAATAGAAATGGCTAATGATACTAAGGATAATCTAGCTATTGTATCTTATAGGGCTTTACCCTTGGTACATTCTGTGAATGCAAGGGAAGAAGAACCAAAACCGAGTGCCAGGCATAGTCTGCTTGAAAACGTTTCAATTGAAATATCAGAAAATATGCCTATGGTTAAAGCCTTGAAAAATAGCCTCTTTGTTTATGGGAGAGCCCAAAGTGGAAGTAGTTAAAATAGAAATGGCAGAAGGTAAATATTTAAACTTAGGGGCTCAATTGGAACCCCAATATTGAGAGAGATTTGAAAAATTATTACAAGCACATATTGGGGGATTTGCTTGGTCTTATACTAACCTTAAAGGCATTAAAGCTTAACTTTGTCAGCATTATATTGATCTGGAACTAGGCAGAAAACCTGTATGTCAACATCAACAAAGAACAAATCCTATGTATGCAGAATTATTGAAAGCTGAGATTACTAAGCTTCTTGATGTTGGATTTATATATCCTGTTGCACATAGTGAATGGGTATCTCCTGTCATGGTGGTACCAAAAAAGAACAGTAATAAAATTTGCATATGTATTGATTATAGAAAGCTTAATGGTAAAACACGCAAAAGATCATTTTTGTTTGCCATTTACAAATCAAATATTGGAAAAGGTTGCAAGCCATGAGCTATATTCTTTTATGGATGGGTTTAATGGCTACAATCAAGTGTTGATTCATCCTAAAGATCAATCTAAAACTACTTTTACTACTGAATGGGATACATTTGATTCCAAAGTAATGCCTTTTGGTTTGTGCAATGCACTTGCAACATTTCAATGGGTTATGATTGTAGCCTACCAAGATTTTCTTTGGTAGTGAATGGAAGTGTTTTCAGGTGACTTTTGCATTTGTGGGATGGCAAAAGAAATACCTCAGCTATTGTCCCAAGTATTTGAACGCAGGATGAAGTGGGTATTTCGTTGAACCCTGGTGTTTTTGGAGTTCCAAAAGAGACATTGTTGGGGCACATTGTTTCTAAGGGAGGTATTGCCATGGATCCTACTAAAATTTCCAAGATTTCTACACTTCCACCATTGAAAAATCTTAAACAACTTTGAGTATTTTTTAGGCATTTAAATTATTATCGGCAATTTACTTCTAATTTTGCAAAGATGGCATCATCCTTTAAAATTTTTCTACGAAAGGATATTCCTTTTAATTGGGATGATGCCTGTTAGGAATCATTTGAATTTCTTAAGAAGAATTTAATTGAAGGACCAGTATTTGGCACCCTCAGATTGGACAAAAGAATTCCATATTCATGCATATGTATCCATGTATGATGTGGGAATTGTTTTATGTCAAGCAGATGACAATAAAGTGGGTCATCCGATTTATTATGCAAGTCGAAATTTAAGAGATACAAAACAAAATTATACCACTACTGAGAAAGAATGCTTATCAATGGTTTTTTTGGTGGAGAAATTTTATCATTATTTATTGAGAAATAAATTTATTATTTATGTTGATCATGAAGCATTAAGATATTTGCTTGATAAAGTAGAACTTTTAGGACAAGTGATTCATTGGGTGTTATTGTTTCAAGAATTTGATTTTCAAATAGTTACTCGTCCTAGTAGAACTCATGTTCTAGCATATCATCTTTCTTGATTATTAACATCAGATAAGGAGGAAGGTGTGGAAGATGATTTGCCAAATGCATCACTTTTTACTGTGGAGATGCAAGTTCCATGATACGCTGATATTGCTAATTTTCCTAGTATAGCTTAGTATCCATGTGGTACAGATAAATGGAAAAAGGGACAGATATTGATGCAAGCTCGCTCCTATGGATTATTAGAGGGTTATTTATATAAATCCTTTCCAAGAGAATGTATTTATCATCGATGTGTAAGGGTGTGTAAGGGAGGATGAAGTTCTCATAGTTCTCAAAGAATTGTATAATGAGCCTTGTGGTGGCCATTTTGCTGGTGAATTAATAGTAAGAAAGGTTCTATTAGTCGAGTATTGGTGGCCTGCTTATTTAAGGATGCTCATTATTATTGCCAGAATTGTGACGTATGTCAAAGGACTAGTTGGCTTCCTAAAAGTTTTGCCACACCTTTGAACCCTATCTTGGCATTAGCACCTTTTGAGAAATGGGAAATTGATTTTGTGGGTCCAATTGATCCGCCTACACGATATCGATCTAATCAATATATTTTAGTTTGTTTCGATTATATCACTGTGAGTGGAAGCACAAGCACTTAAGATCGATAAAGCTATTGAGGTGGCTAAGTTTATGTATGAAAATATCATAACATGTTTTGGTTGTCCATTGAAATTAGTACATGATCAAGGCTCCCATTTCTTAAATGGTTTAATTAGTGAATTAACATGACTATATAAGATTAAGCATCAAATCAATACCTTATTACCCTAGAGCTAATAGCCAAGTAGAAGTAACTAATCGAATTATTTATGCAATTTTAACTAAAACAGTTGCTTCTTATAGGTGAGATTGGGATGAGCATCTGTATGAGGCATTATGGCCCTATAGAACCACCTACAAGATGACTATGCAAAATACACCATTTAACTTCTTTTATGGAACTAATGCTATTTTTCCCATTGAGTAAGAGCTGCCTACTTTGTGAGTAGCTCTATCATTACGGTTAGGAGAAGTTCAATCATTGAAGCAAAGGATTTTACCATTAGTGAAGTTAGACAAGAAACACTTATTAGCTTTACAAAGCTTAAAAGCAATGCAAAAAAGTTGTAAAGCTTGGCATGATCAAAATATCAAACTAGGAGAGTTAAAGAGAATGATTTAGTTTTACTTTATGATAGTCGTTATTATTACAAATTTTTGGGAAAGCTTAAAATTCACTGGTTATGACCTTTTAAGGTTATTAAAATTTATGATAATGGTTCTCTAAATGTACAAGATACTAATGTTGAAAATGAGATATTTAGTGTTAATGGTCTCCACCTTAAACATTTTGTAACTTAGGGTAGTTAGATACAATTAGGTTAATTGGTTAGAATAACCCTAATTAATCTAAATTTGGGTTTCTTTTCTTTTGGGAGGGTTTTTAATAGGATGCAAGTATGGGTTTTCTATGGATGGATGCGCTTTACCCTCGTCTTGATGCTGATAGTTGTGATCCTAATCATGCCAGGCCTTAAAGTATTCCACATTTTTAGATGCATGACAGGTCCTTATATGCACTAAGGGGAGAGGCCTATTGCAGTTCTTCTTTTGTGATCATTTTTTGTTTGCAGTCATCTACCATTTGGTTGTAGATAGTGTAAATGGCATCTTTATGTGCATGCACAGCTCTTGTGTTGGTAGTATCGCACTTACTTTAGACGTTATGGTACCTTTGTCATGCAAGATGCTACTGTCTACACTTATCAATGCCATGATTATGATAATGTATTCTTACTTGAGTGTAGATGTAAGGTGCCCATCCATCAGCTATCCAGGCACGCTTTTAGCAGTCTATCGAGAAACGAATCTAAGCGTTACTGCCCGATACTCCCATGGAATGTTCTGAGTTTTTTTGCCTAGGGTTTCTCGAATCTGCCTCACAACAGAACATTCACAGCCGAACCCACTAGGATTGACCTGAAATTTGGGCTCCTAGTGGCCAAGGTCTCCTAGTAGCATTCTTGCGTCGAATCCTGGACATCCTACTTTAAGCAGAGATACCCAAGCCGAAGCAGACCGATGCCACACTTGGTTCAAAGAGAATGGAAAACGAGAGGGATGCGCCGCTCAACCTCTCTACCCGTAGGGCATAGTCCCATTCCAGTCCCCTAAAACGACATGAATCGGGTTCTAACCTAACAATACCTAAAGGTCGAACGATGGTGAAATCTTATGAGAAGCCTCCTAGTTCTCTGGGACCACCTTGCCATTAGACAAACCCATCAGAGGTTTTGCCTACTTGCTTCCCTTAATAGCTTTATTTTTTTAATTAGGTCCTATCACATTTATGTGTGACACTTAAAGTCAGCTTCATTAATTAAGCCTTTTAGGAAAGAGGGTTTGTTCGCATAACTTACAGCACAGACATGAAAACAGAGCAAATAAATCTATTGACACATAAGTTCAAACAAGTTCCCTAACTTATCTTCAAGTTAATCTTTGTCTCCCGCCCATACAGGAGAAATTATGTATCCCTTCTGTCCAACAGAAGTATCCCTTCTGCCCTGCAAAAGTAACTAGTCCAAATCACATAGCACCACAAATTCAATCCTTTATCTAGAATAGGATCTCCCAACATGCCCAGATGTTGGGGCCATGGAGGTCTTCAACTCCATTCTAGACCTAGCAAGGGGTGTCCAGAGCTCCACCTGACCCGCAAGATGTCTAAGAGTGAAACATCATTCCCGTGGTTGGCCTTTTCACCACTCGACATTCGGCCCATGAATCGAGTAGTGTCCTCTTTGGGTTAATCCGCGGTGCGATCATGGAGGTGATCCACCCGTGCAATATATCCTTCCTTAATTGAATCCTTTAAGAATCCAGCACAACAAGGCATTCAGCCCTAATATCATTTTCTAGGAAACATTCATTTATCCCCATGGCAACTTGTCATCATAGACCCTTGCCATGCATTTACCATAAATCACAAGCACTTGGAACAATCATCCAAATAACAACTAACAACCAGTTGAATGTAAAAGCATTTAGGATGTTGTTAGATCAACCAACAAAAACCAATTGTATTCTTGCCAAACAATGCAAAAATAGTTGCGATAATATTTCCATCTCATATGTGTTCTTCCCCTTGGGATCAAAGTACTTAACACTTGTATGTATAATTTTTAATGTCATGATAATGTCATTCATAATCCTTGACCGATTCCTCCTTGTAATCGCTCTATCAACAAACAAGCCATATGCAACTAGGTGCAATTAACTTTCCTTAATACGTGCACTTTGCAAGCTCGATCTTTTGAATACATGAGATAAAATTTATCCCTTTTGATAACCTATACTTGTGCATTATAGTATGGGGCCTAACGTATCTCATACGAGAATCAAAACAAGCATCTATCAATTTGAAAATACATTATTTACAACCGGAACTGCAGTTGGATTGACAGTGATGCCTTTGCCTAAAGTTTTGTTTCTGGTTGTGGGATTGCCATCCGCATGCAACATTCTTCGCTTGGAGGCCATCGTCCGCAAGTAGATTCAAGAGATAAAGAAGGCGGAATAGATTCGAAATGGGAGAGTGTAAGAGAATATGGTTAAGTCGAGGATGAGGGAATTGTGCAGACTTTCGGGGTAACTACTCTCTCTCTCTCTCTCTCTCTCTCTCTCTCTCTCTCTCTCTCTCTCTCTCTCTCTCTCTCTCTCTCTCTCAAGCTCTCTCTCACAATCTCTCTCTCACAATCTCTTAGAGGGGTCTTCTTCTCTCTACCTCTCTCTTGCAACCTCTCGGGGTCTCCTTATGCCCTCTTGTGCCTTCCCATGCCTCATATTTATAGTGAATTAGAGAAGAGGGCTTATGGCTGAGAAGTGGAGCTCTTTCTGGAGGGGGATCTTGGAAAGATCAGTGATCTGATGCTCAGATCATAAATATGATGGTTCCATTGGCTCCGAAAGGGGGGTAAAATGCAAAGACACTTGGTTAGAAAGCTCTTAGTTCACTCCTTCTTCTTTTCTCTGTTCGAAGTGTTGTTTTCTGTCTATAGATTGCGATCGCGGTATACACAATTTTATAAATCACTCTCTTTATTTTTTCTTTTGATAAAATCTCCAAAACTAACTAAAACATCACTTGCCTTTTCTTTTAAATGACATCTAGTTCTAAAAATCTCCATATCTTTTTAAGATAACATCTAAAATATACTAGTTTTGCCCAAAATCTAATATTTTTGGACCATCCAAACTATACACATTAATATTAGTGATTAATATAGCTCATAAGTCTCGTTCACGTTGTAACTTACGTGAAGGGTGGCTACAATCCTTGTCAATCCGAGAAAAATATTAGATTTACGACTCTTGATTTTTTTACATATATTTTTAATTAAATAAAAATCATTAATTATTAATGTTAGTTAGTTTTTTTCTTTTTCCTTTTTTTTAGTTAGTCTCTAGTTAGTAATCTTACTAACTTATTAATTGACTAACTAACTTTCAAACTAACCAACTAACTTTTATTGTGTGTAAATATTACAGTAGCGTTGCCTAGATAGAGAGTAGGAGTTTTCTCGATATCAAGCTATTGTTTACTATCTTACTCCATCATATCCTTATGATCAAGTAAATGTTCATTGTCCCTATTGAGATTATATCTATTGGTATTTGGATACGACCGAGGGCTACTCTTTAAAATATTTACCATTGGCACCTATGCCCCATTATGACAATGTAGCTGCGGTTCTGCTCCATGATATGATTGAAGTTTTTAGTGATGCACTTGATAGCAGGTCTATGACATCTAATGTGCCTATGCTAGAAGCTATTCATGAGTATTCTATATTTGGTAGTGTAGTTGACAGGTTTGACTTAGAACATGTGGATGATTTTGGGTTGAGTTTGTTATTTGTGTTAGAAGATTTTAGAGAGTGTGAGGATTTTAGTTTAGATCTCTTGTTTTCTTAGATTCTTTCGTGTTCGTTGTAATTTACTTGAAAAAAGAAAAAACGAAAACAATAAAAAGAAGGAAACAAGAAAGAAAAAAAGGCATCCATCAAGATTTGTTTATGTCCTTTCATTTTTTAGTTTCTCACATATTGTAGCTTAGGTAGCTTAGTTTTTACGTAGTTAGGTAGTTTGTTGCATGCATGGTTAGGGCATTCCTTTCAGTGCTAGGAGTTAGTGATACTTAAGTTTAGCTAGGTGGACGATTCTATATGGGAGAATAATTATCAAGTGGAGATATGCAATGCTATAAACAAATAGTCCGTGAATGAATTAGGATAGATTGGCTGATTGAGATTATGACATGAGCATATGAAAATTATTTCTATTCAAGAGAGTTTCACTACTTATTTATCTAACCCTTCACGATATACTAGTTAGTGTATGATTTATCATTCTGAGCTAAATGCTACTACATACTTATATCGACAATTCTTGGAGTTGCAATATCCACATACATAATAGGTTGTTTCATACTTAATCTATATATACATATTCATTTGAAATAAAGACATGTAACAAAAATATAACTTGATTGAAATAATTTAGACATTTAAAAGCCCAAGCAATTACAGAAGGAACAAACATAGAACTTTTAAAACAAAAAATAAATCGAAAGAAACATAAGCACTTCAATCTATATGAGAGTCTACCCACATGGGATGGGACATTAGCACTAGGAAGTGATTTCAGGTGATGGTGTGTGTGTGCATGACTGGTGAATTTCAATGTATGTGGTGACTAACTAGAAATCCAATAAAGTTTACTCCTAAAACTTTGTCACTTTCCTATCGATGTAGGGTAGTTGAGTAACAAGGTTCTCTCCATGAAATTTTGACTAGGGGTAGCATGGATATTAGATGTTGAGCTGGTAGGTATCTTTGTCTTTTCATTTGCCTAGGTAAGGTGACTAATATCACATGCTAGATTAGATTCCTGAAGCAAAGCTGTTGAGCTAAAATGTGTGAAAGTTTAATTTAGTGATGAATTCCTAGCCAACTAGTTATTCCTGTAAGTCAAGAGACTCAAAACTAAATAAAGTTAAATTAAGTTCAAGAGAATATATTTATTTATTCTTCTAGAAAGAAAACAAAATGGAAAACACAAGAAAAACACTCTAAAGACTAAAGGGGAACCAAAAAAAAACAAAAGAAGATAAGCATGGCCTCTCATGTCATGGTAGACTATAGGGATTTCCTTAACAGGTGCCTTGCGTCGATGCCTTGCATCTCTTTGGGGTGGGACCTTTTGGGAAGGAGAATAAATATATATACTCCTTTGACTAAAAGTTATGAAAAAAAAAAGCTTTAGAAAAAAAAAACAATGAAAGTTGGGCGTTAGGAACCATTGATGACTGGTTGTTCTAGCAGTACATGGAGGGTTAGCAATTAAACCATATGAGTCATATTTGGTATGGTAATATTGGCTTGCTTTGTACAAGTTCTTTGATAGGCATTGTCCTTATCAGTGATGCTATTTCAGAAGCAATATTTCTAGGAAAGTAGTGTGGCACAAGGGTACTATCAAGGTTATCGATATCTCTAGCTCCCTTAATAATCTATGATCAAGTAGTTGCCCCATTATGAGAATACAAAAGCCTATATTGAAGCCATGGATGACTATTTCAATGCTATAAAACTACCATTATAAAAAATGTATGTTTTACACAACCTTCTCATCAATAACTATGGTGGAAACAATGATGCTAAGATAATGGGTTAACTAAAACTTCACAAATGTGGAAGGAAATCAAGGAAGCTATGAAGGAATGATACTTGTCCCCATCCTTTGAATCCATCAAGATGAATGAATTTTCAGCCATCACCAACTCAACTTGGTTTTGAAAGGCTATTACTCGAAATTTGCGAGTCTCTCATAGTATACACAACCAATGATGAAAACCCAATAGATTATGAGATTTTGCCAAGCACTAAATCTCCCTATGGATACTCATCTTCAAGTAATAGGGTCCACAACTCTTGAAGATACCCTCATGCGAGCCAAAGTCATAGGCAAAGAAATTACTAGGAATGGTCAAAGGAACCATATCATAAATAACAATTATGAAAGAAGCCATCCAAACCAAGATAACTAGAACATTAATGTCAAGACTAATGGAAAAGACAATTTAATTATCCACTACTCAAGAGAGAAAGGCAACAAGCAATGCTACCAGTGTAGAAAGACTAGACAATTGAGGTTGGACTACCCAAATTAGCCCCAAATGCCTAACTTGAATCAACCAATCAAGAGGTAAAGGAAATGGAAATAACACGAAAGGCTATGAACAAGAAAGAGTAGTTGAACCAATAAACTCTATTATAGGATAGCCTAACAAAGAGGAGTATATCTTAAAATAACCATTCATGCGGCAATTAAGAACAAGGAAGCCAACTACCAATGTGCTATCCAAGTTTTGGCTCATTTTCTTCACCTGAAATAAACTCACAGAGGCCTTTTCCAATAAGGAAGTTTGTCACATGAAACTTCCATGATGGGTAGTTGTTCTTGTCCAGCTTCTTAATGATGGCATTTCCACTATTCTCTACCATTATCACAAAAGTGATACAAAATAGTAAGCAAATCCTTTGCAAAATTTTACAACAATGCACAACAATACACCAAGCAGCCTCTTTCACTAATTGCTCAACAATACATGTAATTTGTAACCTACTTGTAGATAAAAGTTGTGTTTGTTTCCTAAGAAACACCTTAGAACTTACAGATTCAAAATTTGTAACTTGTACACCCACTTTTGGTCAACACAACAGAAATCATAATATAAGGCCTAAAGGGCTTATTTGCAGAATATATAGTGCTCTATCTGCACCCCAAATCTCACAATAATCTAAGATTTTTGGCATGCCCGGCTTCCAGTGCCTCCATAGGCACTCTCCAAGAGAGAGAATAGAAGAATGGAAGAGCTTCTTACTTGTTTCTTGTTTACTCAAATCCTTGCTTCTTTTCCTTCACTTAAACCTTCAAAACTAGCCTCTCTCAATGGCATCACATAGCCTTTTGCAACTAGCCTTACCTTATACCTACTAATAGATCCATCTGCATCATGCTTTATTTTGTAGACCCACTTACAACCAATATCTTTCTTTCCTTTGGGCAACAATACTAGATTCTAAGTATTATTTATCTCTAATGCAGCCATCATCTCATTCATTGTTGCATCCCAATGAGTGCTCAACATCCTCAACTACCTTTACCATATAAGCACAATGGTGAGATGCATAACCCTCAAAGCCAAACCTCCTAAAAAGGTCTCTCACCCTGCTACACTTGCGTACCATTGGATCACTCAATGGAGCCTTTACATTACCATGCGCTCTCTATACACCTAGTGTTCTGACTGAAGGAATACCAAGCTTATCATCCAAACTCTCTTAGCCACTAGAATCACCCTCAAGAACTACATGACTACCAGTAAATGCATTGTTTTCATCTAATGCTTTCTTCTTCCCTTTGTCATTACCTGCAACACTACTAGATATACCTAAAGACCTGAGACTACTCCTTAGTCTCTGAGACCATAACCTAGTTGTAGATCTATTACCAAATGATGTCCCTAGTCCACTAAGAGTCTATGATTCTTGCTTTGTATGCACACGACTATCATGATCATCAAAATAATCCAATGTATCTCAAGTAGATACATACCAATTGCTCATCTCATCAAAGATAACACCCCTGCTTACCCAAAACTCACCACTAAAGGGTTATAACAATGATATCCTTTTTGCTCAATAGAGTGTCCAATGAAAATACATTTTTCAACCTTAGGGTCCAATTTCTTCCTTAACTCGTCACGCATATAAACATATGCAGTATAGCCAAACACTTTCAAGTGTGATACATTAGATTTCTTATCTATAAAACATTCTTCAAGTGTCATACCATGAAGTGCAAATATGGCAAACTTTTTCATAATGTAGACAATAGAATGAGTAACCTCATACAAAAAATGCTTGGGTATATTTTTCTCAACCATCAATGCTGTGCAACTTCCGCAATATGTTTGTTTTTCCTTGTTGCAACCCCATTTCACTGTGGGGTATACCTATATATAAACTGTCACTTTATCCCATGAGACCTCCAAAAGTCATTGAAATTGTTAGAGATGTATTTTTCCCCTCCATCTGACCTCAAGCTCTTAGCTTTCAAGTATGTTTTTGTTTCAACAATAACCTTGAAAGTTTAAAGTGATCAAACACCACTCTTTTCCTTTATGAAATATATCTAGAGTTTTCTAAAGCAATGATCAGTTAATGTAACAAAATACTTACTACCACCAAGAGATACATTCTATTCTAGGTAGGAACCCAAACATCTGTATGCACAACATCAAGTATATTCTTGCTTACATCTCTATCATGTGAAAATGGTTGCCTTGCTTGCTGTCCAAACTAATATGCTTCACAAACTTTATGTAATTCTACAACTCTAAATGTAGGCAAACCTCTAATCAACCCTTTGGATTGCATTAATTTTTCCCTTTGTAGATTTACATGTCCAATACATTTGTGTCATATTTGAATGTTTGTAACCATACATTTGCCTCTAGCATACATAGCAACATTTATAGCAACGATTCCAATATCCAAAGTAAACATGCAGTCAACTCTACTTCCTTTTGCACAACCAACTTGCATTTACTATTAAAATCTTCAACAAAATAGCCAATTGCATAAATCTAACCTGCAACCCTTGCTCTACCATTTGACTAACAAATGCCAAAATCTTTATAATGGATGGTATATATAAGACATCTGACAAATACTTTGTCTGATTATCATGCAAGAATAGAGAGACTTTTCCAATATGTGAAATCAGATAACAAAAATCATCACTTGTCTCTACATAACCAAGACCTGCCTAAATCTTGTATCTCTCCAAACCATTCAATATGGCTAGTTTTATTATTAGATATACTAGAATCAACATATCATATATCATCACATATCTCATTTCCTATAACAGTATTCATCATATGCTACATTACAAACAAAAAATCATTTTTGTCATCATTCTGTCTTGAAGATGATGCATAGTTTCCTTAGTGTAACTTGCCACTGTAAATGGCATCCTTCTTATTAAAACAATGGGCAGCAATATGACATGTTCTTTTATAGTAATGACAAACAATTCTAGAATTATTGGAGTCTCTATTCTACCATCCACCTCTTCCTCTAGAGCTCCCCCTGCCTCCAAAATTGCCACTACCTCTAAAAATTTGCATCTCACCAAACTATTGATTTAACCTATTTTACTAGTTACCACTAGCATGTTCCATACCATGACCTTTTGAAGAGGATCTACCACATCCTCTTCTTGAACTTGAGTAAAAATCTTGGGCATGTTCACTACTTCTTTCAGATGATTCACCCTATGTCTTGGTCTCTTTAGTAATCATAAGAGAGACCAACTCATCAAAATCTGGGTACACAAAAGTAATAAAAGATTTTCAAGCCTTCTCATTATTAAGACCACCCAAAGTAGACATAACTAAATCATCATCATCATGCATTGCATCAATAGTTGCTAAGGCATCTGCAATGCTTCTCATCTTCAAAGCGTACTTATTTATAGACATCTTTCCTTTCTTCAAGGTATTCGACTCTTGCTTGAGATGAATCTTTTGTGCCTTTGTATTTACTAAAAACATATTCTCGACTATTATCCAAGTTGCATTTTCTGATATGCCCCAATATAGTGTTATCAATAATGACTCCAGATAGCCTATGCATTATCTTTTTGTGTTTTGCATTTCATTCTTTCCATGCCTTTAATTTTTATGCAATCATGGGATTACTTAGGCTTTGGTTCCTTTTCTTCACCTAAAACAAAATGAAAGAGCCCTTTTCCAATAAAGAAGTTTGTCACATGAAACTTCCATGACTAGTTATTCTTGTCTAGCTTCTCAATAATAGAATTTTCACTATTCTCAACCATTTTCACAAAACAAAGTACTAAATAGTAAGAAATCCTTTTGTAACCTTTCACAAAATGTGTACATCAACGCACAAGGCAACCTTTTTTACTGACTACTCAATAGTACATACAATCTAGAATCTATTTGCAAATAAACCTTATGTTTGCTTCTTGACAAACACCTCAAAATGTATAGATTAGAAATATGTAACTTATGCACTTGGAAACAACCAATATAATTGAAATTATAATATGCTTTGAAACTACTAACCACAACCCTGTGGAGCTAGAACAATGCCCGAAATGACCTCAAATGGCCAAAAACACAATAGGAAGCCTAAAGGTTGATTTATAGAATATACACTGTTCTTCTTGCATACCAAATCTCATAGCAATTTGAGAATTTTGCTATACTCTACTTCCAGTGCTTTCACAGAAACTATCCAAGGGAAATGAGAGAGAATGGGAAAGCTTCTTACCTATTGCCTGCTTGCTTGAATACTTGCCCTCATTCTCCTTCATTTAAGCCTTCAAAACTAGCCCCTCATAGCAGACCCTCTCTTATACCATGTCATGAATCACATGGTGGGAAGACTTGCTTGAGCTACTAGGCAAAACATGCACCATACACACAAGAGCAAGCTCACTCAAGAACACAAAAAGAGAGATGGAGGTCAAAACATTTTCTTATTGGTTTTGTCTTTCTTCTTTCTCACACAATACAATGTCCACAAAGTATAGATAAGATATAATATAAAGGAAAATGGCCTACTAAGTCCAATAATGCATAACTAACTATGCTAATTGAATGGCACTATAACTATGCCAACTATAGATATGTGTAACAAACCAAATAATAGAGTAAGTGATAAGTCAATGGCCACGTGAGGATCATAATGACGTGCTAAGTGTAGATGTATGGACGCATCATCTAACCACACAATCTAGCACCAATGCTTACCATCTCAACAATAGTCTAGGGAGGTTGTTGCTTCTTTCTTTAGCTCTGATGATAGAGTGGATTCACATCTCCCTTCAACAGTCCAGACTTGTTGCTTTGATCTTTACTTCTTTGCCCCAACCTTGTGTTGTGGCAATCTCTATGAACTCTAATTTCTTCTTGTTTATGTTTTTCTTAGGTCATCCCTTGACACTAGTAGTCTTAAATGCAATGTGGCCTCCTTATGATTTAAATGCAGTTAATTGTGGTGTTGAGATGTAACTAAATGCGACATCACATATATGAGCATGACCTAGGGCTTTATGGTGGTGTGTTGGCTTTAAGTTGTAACATATAACCAACTGCAAAGTGAAATGTCTCCAAGTGGTTGTCTCCAAGGCAGCACCAAGATACCTGATGGAGACTCTTTGGCAAGGTTATGAGATTAGCTCAACGTACATAAGTTCTTTTCTGCAATCTCACTTGCCAAAGGATTGTTGTTTCATGATATGCACGTGAGTTTATGCCTTTAGGTGCAAGTGTGCCATATGTGGTCCTGAAGTAGTAGGGTAAAGCTCCTTTTAGAAGTTGTGTGTCTTGATTTTCTCCTTTGGTTGCAAGAACAAATGGCTACCCCTCCCTGTATGCTCTGATCATGATTTCTAAAAAGTTCCAAGTCTCAATTTTTCATGTCTAAGAATCTACTGCTATCCTAAAGGTACTTGTGGGAATCCTATCAATTAAGGCCTAGGGCGAGGTCTAAATAACTTATTATGCTTAGGGAGCAACACCTAGGCTTGATAGTTCTAGTGCACAGGGGACGATGGGAGATTGGTTGTGTGTGTGTAGTTCAATGTATGTTACATGGGTGGTATGGTACCCAACACAATTCCTAGCTACTAATGTGAAATACTCTAAGAGGCTACAATTGCATGTATTGGGATGTGTTTTTGTTGCCTTTGCCAAGTGTGATGGAAGGAGAAAAGGTCCTCTAGTAGGTGATAATAGTGTCAATGTGGTTTTAGCCCAACACCTAGTAGGTGTGGTGTAGAGGCAAGAAAATGCACCCTCCCTATAGATGCTTGAGAGTGATCTCTCTTAAAAGCAAGGTGTGTCCCTCTTATACATGACCTTCAAGAAGGTAAAACTCTACTACAAGTGGTATGAAATTCCTCTCAATGAGTTGGGATAAATGATTGATACTTCTAGGGGTTCTTGTAAATACTTCAAATTAAACGATGAAGCTCAAGCTTACACTACAAACATGCTCCCCCCACCCAAGCTTGGCAAAATACATGGGTGGTCATTGGTTACAAAGTCCTAGAGTCTTGAAGCCAAGAAGTGCCAAGGTCAAGGTATTGATGTCCAAGATAGGGCAAGGGGAAGTGCAATGTGTTTATGTGAATTGATTAAGTCTGTGTGAAGTGATTAATGAATTGCGTTGTGCATATTAGCCCCACATATCTAATACATGATCTATGTCATGTGCAAATGCATGTGATGTGTCATGGTATGTGATTGTGTGTGTTTTAAGGAGTAATTGACATGACTACCTAACCATGCCACTAACCATGCAATATACTATGTGATTGATGGTGACTAGTCTACACCTCCTTGTGCAATTTGTCCATGAGTGAAGGTGAACTGTGAACCATGCATTTAAATTATGTACTGTGCTTTTGTGCATGTGTTTATAACTAAACACAACTAGCCAATGTTTGCCAATGGCATTTGTGCAAGAATTTGTAAGTGGTTAATGGGAGTGCATTGTGTGGCAAATTTGCATGCATGCATGATTCAACTAATTGAGTGACATGCATGCATGTAGTGGCCAACTAATGAACTTGTGTTGCAGCACTTAGTGTGTGGAATGGTGGTTAAATGGATGCATGATGCAAGCATGCTCATTCCTAAGCCTTAGTGCTCCTAAGTGCTTGTCTGTGTGATCTAGTCTTCCATACACATGATCACTAGGCTATTGTGC